>NC_035438.2:62475914-62734990 GCF_002127325.2 Helianthus annuus | reverse complement strand
TTGTTATCTTCTGTAACAGATTCAAGTTACAATGGCGGATCCCAATGGAGAGAACAGCCATACTAATGATGATGACTACGACAATACGCCAGTGCATTTGACAGGCGCACAACTGAAGGCTCTGATTGACAATGCTGTTCAGGCAGCTCTTGATCGTCAATATACTGAGTCCCAAGGCAGAACCGTGTCAAAACCACCCTCTAAACCAAAGACACACTCCAAACCACCCTCTCAACCCAAGAAAGATGACGACAAACACTCGTCCACTGAGAACAGCGTTCATCGCGATAGAGAATATACTGATGCATCCAGTGCTAAGGGTTGCACTTACAAGTATTTTGTATCTTGTAAGCCCCGGGAATTTACAGGGGAGAAAGGTGCTGTGGATTGCATCACCTGGCTAGATGAGATGGACACTATAGTGGACATCAGCGGGTGTGCAGCGAGGGATGTAGTGAAATATGTGTCCCAGTCATTTAAGGGCGAGGCCCTGGCATGGTGGAGGGCGTTGGTGCAGGCATCTGGTAAGTCTGCTTTGTACAAAATGACATGGGAGGAATTTATTGCTCTCATTAAGGAAAACTACTGCCCTCAGCATGAGGTTGAGAAGATCGAGGCTGACTTTGTGTCACTGGTGATGACGAACCTGGACTGCCAGGCATATTTGACGAGTTTCAATACAATGTCTCGTCTGGTCCCGTACCTTGTGACCCCAGAACCTCGAAGAATCGCCCGTTTTATTGGGGGCTTGGAGCCCGCAATAAAGGCGAGTGTAAAGGCCTCTCGGCCGACGACCTTCAGGTCAGTTACTGACCTTTCCTTGTCTCTTACCTTAGACGCTGTCCGTCTGAGGACACTAAGGAACAAGGAGGATGAGAAGAGAAAACGTGAGGATGATACCTCACGAAGATCAGGGAAGAAGCACCGTGGAAACGGTGAAGGCAAAAGAGGGTCGGAGGCAAAGAAGGATGGGCAAACTGGTGAAAGACCCAACTGCAAGATCTGCAAGAAACCCCATTCTGGGAAGTGCAGATTTGCATCAAACTCACAGTCGCAATCAAAGACACCTTCCTGTGGACTATGCAAGTCCAAGGATCATAAGACTGTGGAGTGCAAAAAGATCAAGGATGCAACCTGCTATGGTTGTAATGAAAAAGGGCACATCAAGAGTAACTGCCCTAAGTATGCCAAGAAGGCGGAAGAAACAAAGAAGACAAATGCGAGAGTTTTTCGCATGGATGCAAAGGAAGCGGTCCAGAACGACAACGTGCTTACAGGTACTTTTCTCGTAAATAATATATTTGCAAGAGTACTATTCGATTCTGGTGCTGATAAATCCTTTGTAGACCAGAAATTTTGCCAACTACTAAATATGCCTATCAAAACCCTTGATGCGAAATACGAAGTAGAGTTAGCAGACGGCACGATAGAAACCGTCTCAACTGTTCTAGAAGGATGTGAAATGTCCATTAGGAACCATTCTTTTCCTTTATCTCTACTTCCCTTCAAATTAGCGGGTTTTGACATTGTGCTAGGCATGGACTGGTTATCCCGTAATCAGGCCCAAATCATTTGCGGCAAGAGGCATATAGTGCTAAAGACTCCGAGTGGTGAATCACTTACCATTCGAGGGGATACGCAGTACGGATTGCCCGAAGACGTATCTATGCTGAAAGCTTCAAGGTGTTTGAACAGAGGCTGTGTAATTTACATGGCTCAGGTTATAATTGAAGAACCTAAGCCGAAGATAGAGGATCTTCCTGTCATTTCTGAATACCCCGAGGTTTTTCCCGAAGAACTACCTGGTTTGCCACCAGATAGACAAGTGGAGTTCAGAATAGACATCATTCCTGGAGCGGCTCCGATAGCAAGAGCACCTTACAGATTAGCTCCGACGGAAATGAAAGAACTGAGGACCCAGTTGGATGAACTGCTGGCGAAAGGTTTTATCAGACCTAGTTCATCTCCCTGGGGAGCACTAGTCCTATTTGTAAAGAAGAAGGACGGATCGATGCGGTTGTGCATCGACTACCGAGAGCTAAATAAAGTTACCATAAAGAATAGATATCCTTTACCAAGGATCGATGATCTATTCGATCAGCTGCAAGGAGCAAGCTACTTCTCGAAGATCGACTTGAGGTCGGGCTATCATCAGCTAAGGGTCAGAGATGAAGATGTACACAAGACTGCATTTAGGACTCGCTATGGTCATTACGAGTTCCTAGTGATGCCTTTTGGGCTCACAAATGCACCGGCTGCGTTCATGGATCTCATGAATCGCGTCTGCAAGCCGTATTTGGACAAATTTGTCATAGTCTTCATCGACGATATCCTTATATATTCCAAGAACCAAGCGGACCACGAGAAGCACCTCCGTTGCATTCTCGAATTACTACAGCGTGAGAAACTCTACGCCAAATTCTCGAAATGTGAATTCTGGCTACGAGAGGTTCAGTTTTTAGGACACGTTGTGAGTGAGCGTGGTATTCAAGTAGATCCCGCTAAGGTAGAGGCAGTCATGAACTGGCAAGAGCCAAAGACGCCTACCGAAATTCGTAGTTTCCTAGGATTAGCAGGATACTACCGGAGGTTTATTGAAAATTTTTCAAGGATTGTTGCGCCCTTGACTTCCTTGACCAAGAAGAAAGAAAAGTACATTTGGGGCCCAAAGCAGCAAGAGTCCTTCGAAATACTGAAGCAAAAGCTAAGCAACGCACCTGTGTTGACAGTGCCGGAAGGGACTGATGAATTCGTAGTTTACTGCGATGCATCACACACGGGCATGGGGTGTGTGCTTATGCAGAAGGGCAAGGTGATTGCCTATGCTTCAAGGCAATTAAAGGTGCACGAAAAGAATTACACCACCCATGATTTGGAGTTGGGTGCCGTTGTATTTGCACTGAAGTTGTGGAGGCACTACCTTTATGGTATTAAATTTGTGATTTATTCTGATCACAAAAGCCTCCAGCACCTGTTCAACCAGAAGGAGTTGAACATGAGGCAGCGCCGTTGGATGGAGACCCTGAATGACTATGATTGCGAGATCAGGTACCATCCCGGCAAGGCGAATGTAGTCGCTGATGCCTTGAGCAGGAAAGAAAGGGTAAAACCTATTCGAATCAATGCCAAGAGCATTGAAGTCAAGAACAATTTGATTGAGAGGATATTAGCTGCACAGCGAGAGGCTGTGTTGGAAGCTAATTACCCTAATGAAAAGCTGGGAGTAACTGAGGAGCAGTTGACTCTTAGCAAGGATGGAATTCTTAGGCTGAACGGACGTATATGGGTTCCAACTTATGGAGGACTACGAGATGTTATCCTCCAGGAAGCCCATAGTTCCAAATACTCAGTCCATCCTGGTGCTGACAAGATGTACCAAGACTTAAAGGCAAATTATTGGTGGATAGGCTTGAAAAAGTCTGTAGCCGCCCATGTAGCAAAGTGCTTGACTTGTGCTCAAGTCAAAGCCGAGCACCAAAAGCCGTCTTGCTTGCTACAACAGCCTGAACTTCCCGAGTGGAAGTGGGAATGCGTAACTATGGACTTCATAACCAAGTTACCCAAAACCAGGAAAGGAAACGATACAATATGGGTCATAGTCGATAGGCTGACTAAATCAGCTCATTTTCTACCCATCAAGGAGACGTATAGCTCCGATATGTTAGCCCAACTTTATGTTGATAAGATTGTAGCCTTACACGGCATACCTGTGTCTATTATCTCCGACAGGGATACTAGATACACATCTCACTTCTGGAAAAGTTTTCAGCAATCTTTGGGCACGCGTTTGAACTTTAGTACGGCTTACCATCCACAGACGGACGGTCAGAGTGAGCGTACCATTCAAACGCTAGAAGACATGCTTCGTGCATGTGCGATCGATTTAGGTGGTAACTGGGATAAGAATCTACCCCTGATCGAATTCTCCTACAATAATAGCTACCACACCAGCATAAAGGCTGCGCCTTTCGAGGCATTATACGGTAGGAAATGTAGATCGCCTGTTTGTTGGGCGGAAGTAGGAGAGGTCCAATTATCAGGACCAGAGATAGTTTTCCAGACGACGGACAAGATTGTCCAGATCCGGGAACGTCTCAAGGCTGCCCGCGATAGGCAGAAGAGCTACGCTGATCCAAAGCGTAAGGATTTTCACTTCGAAGTGGGTGAAAAGGTATTGCTTAAGGTGTCACCCTGGAAGGAGGTGATGCGTTTCGGAAAGAAGGGCAAGCTGAGTCCGAGATATATAGGACCTTTTGAGATCCTTGAACGTATCGGATCAGTTGCCTATAAGTTGAACTTGCCTGAGGAGCTCAATGGAATTCACAACGTGTTCCACATCTGCAATCTCAAGATGTGCTTCGCCGATGAATCATTGGTGATTCCGCATACAGATGTGCATATAGATGAAAGCTTAAAGTTCATAGAAAAACCTTTGTCGATTGAGGATCGACAGGTAAAGAAACTTCGCAGAAAGCACGTACCGATTGTAAAGGTCAAATGGGATGCTCGTAGAGGTCCTGAATATACGTGGGAAGTCGAAGCTACAATGAAAGAAAAGTACCCCTATTTATTTGAGTAAATCTCGGGTCGAGATTTATTTTAAGGGGGTGAGGATGTAACACCTCGAATTTTTGTGTCCAATATGTGTTAACACGTGTCATTTGTTTACACGTGGCATTGATATTAAATAAAGGACTAATTTTGACAAACCTTGAAAATATATAAATTCGAGGGTTATAAATGTCAACAAGGGTAAATATACTGTATAGTAACCCTAAATAACGCTAGTACCTTCAAACGAATAAATCATAGATCGTACGGGGGCGAAACGCGGAAGGAAGTGAGAGATTACGAGCTACAGGGGTTAACTGTGTCAACATGTTTAATTATACCTCTGAGTGACCCTTTAACGTTCCCAAGGCTTCGTAACAGTATTATACGCTCACTAGAATATACTGTACAAATTCCGCGAAGTTTCGTCTTAAAACGAGAGAGTTATATTCAAATTCGTAGAAGAAGGGTTAAAAGCGTCAACAATGAAAGTTAAGGCTTTCTGAATAATTAATAAACTAACCAGGGACTTAATAATGCGGGTAGATAACACGAGGCCCCTATCGGTAAATAACCGAGGGCCAAAACGCAAAGTTACCTCTTCAAACCCGAAAGGTCAGGTAAATCATTACGAAAGATTTCGTTATTAATTACCAGGATTTCGTAATCATTTCAAAAGATTTAAAATTTCTGGAAACCAAGCCTCTCGCGACCCGCGTGATGGTTAAGGTTAAGTTGAGGCGGGCCGCGAGCCTCCTGTTTTACGCGTCTGATATATGAATCTTAGGCGACCCGCATTATAAACGCATGGAACTTCCATGCGGGTCGCGTAAAGCGCCCAGATGCAGAAAGTTGTAACTACTTGCCTTTTGGAGCCTTTGAACGATCAAACACCAATGAATGAGGCATGGGCACCCTACACTTGACCCATATCACTTAGGGACACCTGCCCATGATCCATGATCAAATGTAGACTGAGTTGTGATGATCTTAGGTGCTTTCTTGGGCTATAAATAGCCACATTATGTGCATAACATTCACACAACACTAAACACATTCATCTGATCATTCCAAGAGCTCTCTAGCATCCATCTCTGCTCTATAAGCAAGAAAGAACTTCTGTAAGTCGTTCATAACCATTTTTGGTCATACATTTCCATAGATATAGCTTATAAACACAACCGTCGTAACTAACGGTTGTCATTACAATAACTTGCAAATGGTTCAGTCTTATGACGGATCAAAAGTAGTTTTGAGTAGGTAATTATGTGGGTAATAAACCTCTAAAAGGGTTCCCCCTGATCACCACTCTAACTATGTCAAATATCGAGTCAAACGTGCGGTTAAAAAGTCAACAGAAAGCTATTTTAGCGATTTATGCATAATCTGTAATGTACATACTAAGGAACCTGTTTTGATAATCATAAAACATGATAATAAGTATATAAACTTGTTTGCGCTCGTTTGAATCGACCGTTTGCTATATTGAACCGGCTCGGAGCCGAAAGTCGCAAAAGTTTGACTTTTACTTTGACTTCGGTTCTGACCCGTTTTAGTGAGGTATAGATATGCCTTAGGACTCTCTTAGGACCAGGTCACATGTCGGTATAAACCTCTGTGATCGGTTCATGAGTTATCCGAGTCTTTTGCGCATTTCCGTCATTCGACTAAAAGTTGACCGTAACGGCCTTTTGAAATTAAAACGAGTAATTCGGACGCGTGAACGGACCAGAACCTTGCTTATTAAATTATAAGCATGTCCTTAAAGTTTCACGTCAATCCGAGGTCTAGAATGAGAGTTATGCTAAATGGCGCATTTAAAGTAAACTTTAGTAATTAACGGCGCAATTAGCATAACACCTATCTAAACCAAGATTTCGTCACCAAAACTTTTACCCACTGTATTAAAATAATATTTTGGGAATTTTAAAGATTTTTAATAATTTTTACCTCGCTCATAACCTGCGGTTATGGCTACGGTTCGGTAAATACCGAATATGCCCTTTTCGGCCAAAACATGAGTTCTACAAGGTCTTTTGACCCGATTCCAGTTGCTACTGATTTTAAATAATAAATAAAGTATTTTAAGCTTTATAAGCTGTTCGGGAAACCTCAGATTTCCTGTAGAACTCGAAAAGCTCTTTAAAAGTCTTTAAAATGACCGAAAAGCCCCTACGGGGCATAATATTAACTTAAACTCGTTACGGGCGTCACGGAAGGTATCCTACTGATACCACAACCCATTTAAGGCATATTGACTCAGGAAATAAGAGTACGACTCTCATGGTTAACCGTTTCGCCTATTGCGCGCACGGTTCGGCTTATGAAACTAGTTTTCATAAATTAGCCGATACGGGTCAAATTATATTATTTGAACCCCAAAATCCAGAGTGTGAACCATAAACCCGTATAAAACAAGTCTCTGAACTTGTTGGGTCAGAATCACACTCCATTCTCGGTTTTCGCCTTTTCACGCGATTAAACCATATCTATATATATCGGAACCAACCGGTCTAGGCTACGGCCATTATAACGACTCGTTAGGATTCTAAGAGGTTAATTAAAACCTTCGTTCCAGATTAGGAGCCCCAGTAAAAGCTATCGGTGATTTAATCCAAATTAAGGAAATATACTTGCAAAGGTAAATACTTTAACTTATTTCCCCTATACGGGCTTGGGTTACGGTATGTTAATGCCGCTTGATTGAGCATTATATTTTTCCATCGCTTAGGTGGTAACTTAATAATATGATCGGCTCATTTAAACAGTTTTGTTTCTTAAAACCCTTTGGGGGGTTTAATGACCGTTGTCCCGGATATCCTTGGCATCATTTTACAAAATGGCCACGACCATCGACATCCCGGTGTAGGCGTACACCCGGTATATATTGTCGACATTAAATTAAAAGACGTAGCCGTTGGTTTTTATACTACGGTTTTACGCAATGTGGTGTGTCTATAAATCTTTAACCCGGCACGACCCGGACTACTGAACGCATAAAAGAACATGTAAAACGTTCACAAGATTTTATAATAATTTTCCCAAGTTATAAAAGAGTTTGTGCCTTGTGCATTCAAATCAATTTTAATAAACATTTTTAAATGTGTCAGTTGAATGTATTTACCAGTGTAAACTGACGTATTTTCCCCAAAAAGATTAAGTGCAGGTACTATACGAAATGGGCTGGTATAGGCGTCCTAAGCATCGTACATAGTCTCGCAAACTCGATGCTGCATCTGAATGAACAATATTTATTATTTTGATCCGCTGTGGATATATATTCAACTTCTGTAATACATTTGATAATACAACCAGAGGTTGAAGTTTATATATTTATCTTATGCTTCCGCTGTGCATTATATAATTGTGTGGTTTGACTATATTGTTGCCAACATCGTCACGGTAATCCCCCACCGGGCCCACCGGTGAAACACGTGGAAATCTGGGTGTGACAGCACAAAACAAGGTGTTGAAGTAAAACATTGTTTAAATCAACGTTATGTTTTGTGGAACAATGCATGCTCTACTGATATAAACATTTATGCGGTATTGTGAAATATGCATACATCCAAGCCTTGAGACTGTGGCGATAAACCCTTAAACAAATTAATGGTTTATCTAAGTTATGTATATCGAATTCGGTCATTCCTGTCACACCCCAACCGATGGCGGAAACATCGGGATGAGACGAACAAATTGCTCAAAACAACATAACACTAAAGGTGACAATATGAATTAAATCATTTTATTAAAACTAAAGAATAATACACTGTTTCAAATAAAGACAAATTGCAACAAACATGGTTTATTATTAAAATGGGTATCTAGTCCATCCTAACTTGATTCCTTCATCATCTTGATTATTAACCTGCAACATGTATTAAAATAACATCAACAAAAATATGTTGGCGAGTATACAAGTTTGATACATAGCATAAAGTAGAATAAAACAAGTTTTGAAGTTGCTCAATATCCAACATGAAGACGATGACACTAGCTACCACTGTTCAAGTTGCTTTCAAATATCGTTCAAGTTGCATTCAAATGAAGTTGCACTCAAAGAGTGTTGAAGTTGCATTCAAATAAAGTTGCATCCAAATGAAGTTGCACTCAAAGAGTGTTGAAGTTGCATTCAAATAAAGTTGCATCCAAATGAAGTTGCACTCAAAGAGTGTTGAAGTTGCATTCAAATAAAGTTGCATCCAAATGAAGTTGCACTCAAAGAGTGTTGAAGTTGCATTCAAATATCGTTCAAGTTGCATATAATTAAGTTGCACTCAAAGAGTGTTGAAGTTGCATTCAAATATCGTTCAAGTTGCATAGAATGTGGGGTTACAAGCATCACATCGTTTCATGTTTAAATGTGGATAGAGTGTGATAAAAACAAGACTCAAGTGTTGTGTAATTTGAATATGTAATACATGTTGCACCCAAATGTGTTTAAAACGAAAATGGGATCGAGTATACTCACATTGATTGCGTTGCGATTCTTGTAAATAACGCTCGAGTAAATATGGAGAATTCCAAGAGAACGAACGTAGGGGATTATCCTAAATATTTGAAATAACACATAACGAACTCGTTATTATTTATTCCTAATATTTAAGATTTACAAGTTAATAAATTTGATATTTATAGTTTACATTATAAGAATTTATTTAATAGATTTAGAGGAAAGAATTAAAAGAATAAAAAAAAATTAAATAAATAAATATGTTTTAAAAGTTTATACAATCTTTTAAAATGCATTATAAATTTATTATATTAAATGAAAAGAAAATAGTTACTTGGTCCCATTATATGAAACTTTTAATATGCATAAAATAAGTGGAGAGATGACAGTGTCATCTTCATCAACACTATAACTAAACCAAAAGAAAAAAAAATACTCATTCGAACATGTAAGCCTACTGTTAGTAAATTTTATGTTCGGTTAATGATGTTTTAAATTCTTATTTGGTTCATGAATAAAATCGAAAAGGATTTACGAAGAAAAAGAGTATACCGAAACTGGCGAGTTAGACTCCGACGCGAAACCGAACGTAACGATGCCATCTTCTTCATGTGGAACTTACGGTTACAATCTGATGAAACATAAGTTGTGATGTTTTGCAAGATGGCACACTACAAGTACGCTCAAAGTAATAAACGAACAGAAACAATGAAAGACAATGAAACGTATACCGAAACGTAATAAGTTGACAGCGTCTTCGTGTCTCCGACCAAACTCCGGTTGTCTTCTCCGATTCTCCGGCAGGGTGCAGGTTGTGCGAACGAGGTGGTGAAGGTGTAATAGGTTCTCCGTTGCGAACTTCGGGCGGCGGCTGTGGTAGTGTCAAACCGAGAGGGTGCTTGTGAGTGGGTGAAAGGGTGTGTTGTGTTGAGTGAATGGGTCTCGGTTTATATAATGTTTGAAAGGCTCGTGAGGCATGGAAATGATTTGATGATTGATCGTATGAAATGGAACGCGTAACCATCGTATCAATCCCGTGAAATCAGCGATGCGAAAGAAACAAAGTGATGATCTGTACGTGTTTTATGAACGAGTCCAAGTTCAAGGTTGTGTTAAAAGTGGAAAACTTCAATCACATTCTCATCAAGAAATGAGGGATTAAGAAGGAAATGAAATTAAAAGGAAAGTGAGGCTGGTTCTTCGCTGTTAACATTTAGGCGGCAACTTTAAAAAGGAAATTCCGAAATCAGCGCTTAAAAGATCAAAGACTTGATACTTTGGACTATATGAAGACATGGCCAAGTAGTTGTTTGTTTGTTATGTGAGGCGGGTGACCCGGGTTCGAAACCCGCGGTCACCATTTTTATTGTTTCTTTTTATTAAACAGCCTAACACTTTTACACAAGGGACCCCTTGCCTTATATAATGTGCAGAACTGACCCCTGCACTAAAGGTTTGGCAGAAATGCAGTTTCAGTCCCTGTACTTTATCTTTGGAAGAATAAAAAGAATAGACTTTTTAATTTAGTTAGTTATAATGACTTAGTTTACTAACTTGGTTATTAATTATCACAACTAACTTTGAAACTTAACAAACTAACTAGATTATTTTTATAAAAATATAAAGAATTTAATTTCTTAAACAATAAATAAATAAATAACCATTTTCATTAACGATAAAAAAACTTTCAATGATTATTTATTTCGCGAAGCTATTTCCCAAGTTTCAAGGATTACGATCCAAAATTTAAAATGGGTCAGATTTTGGAATGGGTCGATTTTGACGGGGGTTACAGTCTCCCCTACTTTAGGAGATTTCGTCCTCGAAATCTAAGAGTAAGACTTCTAAAGATTCAAAAGAAAGAATAGATGAGATTTGATCATAATGTATGTTTAAGAAAATTGTTTTCATGAATGCGTCACATAGCATATAGTTTCAGATAGCATACAAAAGGTTCAATTAGTTTCACATAACATATAAAAAGTTCAACTAGTTTCATATAGCCTCATGAAATGAAAGCATCATAAATTTAGTTTGTTCACGATAGATTATTATTATATGTTTTAGATTGCGAAGATTGTGTAATTCGTGTCTCCAAGATTGAAATGAAAGTAACGTTCAAACATAAAGTTTCATTGAGAACGAATAAAACTTGGTAACTACCTCTGAGGTAAGGAAATCACCCCTAGCTCATTGGTGAAGTTCAAAAGTGGGCGGAGCTATTTGTCAAGGTAAGGAAATCACTCCTATCTTGATGATGAGCTTCCATTTTTGGGAATATGAGTATTAGAATAAAATGTAGAACAATCCACATGACATACTTTGTTAACCAAATTAACGTATCACTGGCATGTGAATAAACATGTCAACCCATCGTGTACCGCAATGTTGACTACCCAACATCGTCGCAACGAAGAGGGTGTAATGTTGTTAACTTAACATAACCACTAGAATACGGGCGGGCGCTACTCCTATAGCACTACGCATAGTGCTATACATGTTAAGGTGTGGGTTAAAAGACAAGTTCATCACATAAGAATAACCCAGTAACACGAATCCAGTATAACATAGATTAAAATGATACAACGTACAAATGTAAATCACATGAAAATTGAGATAGCATAAAAGAGATTCAACGTAAAACATGGATTGTCACGGAACGTAACATGAGACTATTCCAAAGTAAATCAAAGTCCTTTTCGAATTAAGGAAGCGTGTTTTGGCCTAATAGACAAATACTCTCATCGAGAAGCGATTAACGATATTTGTCCTTCCAGTTACTACACGTCCTTAATCGATTGGGAAAATCGAAACTTTGGCGAGAGCGAAAATCAAGGAGTGGGACTAGTTAAACAAGATGCGAGTTTCACCTCTAACTTGATAACAACGAACCCTAGTGTGGTTAGTACTTATCAAAAGATAAGGGTCCACTAGATTATGAAATGGAAATTCCCTTCAAGATTTGGACATCACTCCTAACTTGAGGGTAGATTTCATGCAAAAATCAAAGTATAGCTGAGTGAAAGTCTTCACCAAATGTGGGAATCACCCCTATTTTGGAGAGTCGTTTCGGTTGTGTTATAAGAGTGTCTTCAAAACTTCCAAGTGTGTATTGTGTTAGCCTTAAGAAAGGCATGTATGTTAAAAGACCAAAAAGAATAGAGGGAAGCAAATGAGATAGAAAGGAAGTTGTTTTAAGCAACACATAATGAATAAGCTCTTAAACTATAGACTAGGCAAGGTATTCCTAATTCCCTATAGTTATGGCTCTGATACCAATCTGGTATCAGAGTTCTCCTACTATAGACTAGGGAAAAGTATAGTAATTTGCCTAATTCCCTATAGTTATGGCTCTGATACCAATCTGTCACACCCCAACCGATGGCGGAAACATCGGGATGAGACGAACAAATTGCTCAAAACAACATAACACTAAAGGTGACAATATGAATTAAATCATTTTATTAAAACTAAAGAATAATACACTGTTTCAAATAAAGACAAATTGCAACAAACATGGTTTATTATTAAAATGGGTATCTAGTCCATCCTAACTTGATTCCTTCATCATCTTGACTATTAACCTGCAACATGTATTAAAATAACATCAACAAAAATATGTTGGCGAGTATACAAGTTTGATACATAGCATAAAGTAGAATAAAACAAGTTTTGAAGTTGCTCAATATCCAACATGAAGACGATGACACTAGCTACCACTGTTCAAGTTGCTTTCAAATATCGTTCAAGTTGCATTCAAATGAAGTTGCACTCAAAGAGTGTTGAAGTTGCATTCAAATAAAGTTGCATCCAAATGAAGTTGCACTCAAAGAGTGTTGAAGTTGCATTCAAATAAAGTTGCATCCAAATGAAGTTGCACTCAAAGAGTGTTGAAGTTGCATTCAAATAAAGTTGCATCCAAATGAAGTTGCACTCAAAGAGTGTTGAAGTTGCATTCAAATATTGTTCAAGTTGCATATAATGAAGTTGCATTCAAAGAGTGTTGAAGTTGCATTCAAATATCGTTCAAGTTGCATAGAATGTGGGGTTACAAGCATCACATCGTTTCATGTTTAAATGTGGATAGAGTGTGATAAAAACAAGACTCAAGTGTTGTGTAATTTGAATATGTAATACATGTTGCACCCAAATGTGTTTAAAACGAAAATGGGATCGAGTATACCCACATTGATTGCGTTGCGATTCTTGTAGATAACGCTCGAGTAAATATGGAGAATTCCAAGAGAACGAACGTAGGGGATTATCCTAAATATTTGAAATAACACATAACGAACTCGTTATTATTTATTCCTAATATTTAAGATTTACAATTTAATAAATTTGATATTTATAGTTTACATTATAAGAATTTATTTAGTAGATTTAGAGGAAAGAATTAAAAGAATAAAAAAATAACTATTTATTAATTAGTCAAATAAATAAATATGTTTTAAAAGTTTATACAATCTTTTAAAATGCATTATAACTTTATTATATTAAATGAAAAGAAAATAGTTACTTGGTCCCATTATATGAAACTTTTAATATGCATAAAATAAGTGGAGAGATGACAGTGTCATCTTCTTCAACACTATAACTAAACCAAAAGAAAAAAATACTCATTCGAACATGTAAGCCTATTGTTAGTAAATTTTATGTTCGGTTAATGATGTTTTAAATTCTTATTTGGTTCATGAATAAAATCGAAAAGGATTTACGAAGAAAAAGAGTATACCGAAACTGGCGAGTTAGACTCCGACGCGAAACCGAACGTAACGATGCCATCTTCTTCATGTGGAACTTACGGTTACAATCTGATGAAACATAAGTTGTGATGTTTTGCAAGATGGCACACTACAAGTATGCTCAAAGTAATAAACGAACAGAAACAATGAAAGACAATGAAACGTATACCGAAACGTAATCAGTTGACAGTGTCTTCGTGTCTCCGACCAAACTCCGGTTGTCTTCTCCGATTCTTCGGCAGGGTGCAGGTTGTGCGAACGAGGTGGTGAAGGTGTAATAGGTTCTCCGTTGCGAACATCGGGCGGCGGCTGTGGTAGTGTCGAACCGAGAGGGTGCTTGTGAGTGGGTGAAAGGGTGTGTTGTGTTGAGTGGGGTGAAATGGTGATGAATGGGTCTCGGTTTATATAATGTTTGAAAGGCTCGTGAGGCATGGAAATGATTTGATGATTGATCGTATGAAAGGGAACGCGTAACCATCGTATCAATCCCGTGAAATCAGCGATGCGAAAGAAACGAAGTGATGATCTGTACGTGTTTTATGAACGAGTCCAAGTTCAAGGTTGTGTTAAAAATGGAAAACTTCAATCACATTCTCATCAAGAAATGAGGGATTAAGAAGGAAATGAAATTAAAAGGAAAGTGAGGCTGGTTCTTCGCTGTTAACATTTAGGCGGCAACTTTAAAAAGGAAATTCCGAAATCAGCGCTTAAAAGATCAAAGACTTGATACTTTGAACTATATGAAGACATGGCCAAGTGGTTGTTTGTTTGTTATGTGAGGCGGGTGACCCGGGTTCGAAACCGCGGTCACCATTTTTGTTGTTTCTTTTTTTTTAACAGCCTAACACTTTTACACAAGGGACCCCTTGCCTTATATAATGTGCAGAACTGACCCCTGCACTAAAGGTTTGGCAGAAATGCAGTTTCAGTCCCTGTACTTTATCTTTGGAAGAAAAAAAAGAATAGACTTTTTAATTTAGTTAGTTATAATGACTTAGTTTACTAACTTGGTTATTAATTATCACAACTAACTTTGAAACTTAACAAACTAACTAGATTATTTTTATAAAAATATAAAGAATTTAATTTCTTAAACAATAAATAAATAAATAACCATTTTCATTAACGATAAAAAAAACTTTCAATGATTATTTATTTCGCGAAGCTATTTCCCAAGTTTCAAGGATTACGATCCAAAATTTAAAATGGGTCAGATTTTGGAATGGGTCGATTTTGACGGGGGTTACAATTCCTTCCAATCCAAACAAACCCAGGATTTCAGGAACGGGAGTTGTCAATTCCTATGGTACCACTACCTACTAACGAACGGCGTGATCAATGTTAATGAATGTATTGTTCCATGTTAAACAAACCAAATGTGATACCAAAATGAAGGCATGTGATGTAAACAATTGTACTAAGTATGCACACAATGGGCATAAATAGCATGAAATGCAATGTGAAACAATGTACTAAGTACGCACACAATGGGCATACATAGTATGAAAATGTAATGTCAAGCAATGTACTAAATACGCACACAATGGGCATACATAGCATAAAATGTATTGTAAAGCAATGTACTAAGTACGCACACAATGGGCATACATAGCATGAAATGTAATGTAAAGCAATGTACTAAGTACGCACACAATGGGCATACATAGCATGAAATGTAATGAAATCATGTACTATAATGTACTAACGAACATAGCAGGCATATGATGTGAAAACATGGAAAGCATGAAAGTAACAAGTAGGCACATGTGTTTCACCCCAAAACAGTTTGGAAAACAGTAAAAGAGGGGTTCAATGTACTCACCTGAGATTGCTTTGAATTCCTTGTGTAATAATCACACAATGCTAGAGATCACGGGATCTCAAACGGCACCTAATAGGTAGCTATATTAATATACCGGACCATAATCGGAAGGATCGGATAGTATGCAGGTTCGTAAACCAAACGAGTATGGAAACTCGTGTAATATGGTTTAACAAAGCCTACATACTAAAATGAAACCTAACCTACGTGCTTACGTGTCACACCCCGATTTCCACGTGTCTCACCGGTGGGCCCGGTGGGGGATTACCGTGACGATGTTGGCAACAATATAGTCAAACCACACAATTATATAATGCACAGCGGAAGCTTAAGATAAATATATAAACTTCAATCTCTGGTTGTAATATCAAATGTATTACAGAAGTTTAATATATCCACAGCGGATCAAAAAGTAATAAATATTGTTCATTCAGATGCAGCATCGAGTTTGCGAGACTATGTACGATGCTTAGGACGCCTAAACCAGCCCATTTCGTATAGTACCTGCACTTAATCTTTTTGGGGAAAATACGTCAGTTTACACTGGTAAATACATTCAACTGACACATTTGAAAATGTTTATTAAAATTGATTTGAATGAACAAGGCACAAACTCTTTTATAACTTGGGAAAATTATAATAAAATCTTGTGAACGTTTTACATGTTCTTTTATGCGTTCAGTAGCCTGGGTCGTGCCGGGTTAAAGATTTATAGACACACCACATTGCGTAAAACCGTAGTATAAAAACCAACGGCTACGTCTTTTAATTTAATGTCGACAATATATACCGGGTGTACGCCTACACCGGGATGTCGATGGTCGTGGCCATTTCGTAAAATGATGCCAAGGATATCCGGGACAACGGTCATTAAACCCCCCAAAGGCTTTTAAGAAACAAAACTGTTTTAATGAGCCGATCATATTATTTAATTAACCACCTAAGCGATGGAAGAATATAATGCTCAATCAAGCGGTATTAATATACCGTAACCCAAGCCCATATAGGGGAAATAAGTTAAAGTATTTACCTTTGCAAGTATATTTCCTTAATTTGGATTAAATCACCGATAGCTTTTACTGGGGCTCCTAATCTGGAACGAAGGTTTTAATTAACCTCTTAGAATCCTAACGAGTCGTTATAATGGCCGTAGCCTAGACCGGTTGGTTCCGATATGTATAGATATGGTTTAATCGCGCGAAAAGGCGAAAACCGAGAATGGAGTGCGATTCTGACCCAACAAGTTCAGAGACTTGTTTTATATGGGTTTATGGTTCACACTCTGGATATTGGGGTCCAAATAATATAATTTGACCCGTACCGGCTAATTTATGAAAACTAGTCTCGTAAGCCGAACCGTGCGCGCAATAGGCGAAACGGTTAACCATGAGAGTCGTACGCTTATTTCCTAAGTCAATATGCCTTAAATGGGTTGTGGTATCAGTAGGATACCTTCCGTGACGCCCGTAACGAGTTTAAGTTAATATTATGCCCCGTAGGGGCTTTTCGGTCATTTTAAAGACTTTTAAAGAGCTTTTCGAGTTCTACAGGAAATCTGAGTTTCCCGAACAGCTTATAAAGCTTAAAATACTTTATTTATTATTTAAAATCAGTAGCAACTGGAATCGGGTCAAAAGACCTTGTAGAACTCATGTTTTGGCCGAAAAGGGCATATTCGGTATTTACCGAACCGTAGCCATAACCACAGGTTATGAGCGAGGTAAAAATTATTAAAAATCTTTAAAATTCCCAAAATATTATTTTAATACAGTGGGTAAAAGTTTTGGTGACGAAATCTTGGTTTAGATAGGTGTTATGCTAATTGCGCCGTTAATTACTAAAGTTTACTTTAAATGCGCCATTTAGCATAACTCTCATTCTAGACCTCGGATTGACGTGAAACTTTAAGGACATGCTTATAATTTAATAAGCAAGGTTCTGGTCCGTTCACGCGTCCGAATTACTCGTTTTAATTTCAAAAGGCCGTTACGGTCAACTTTTAGGCGAATGACGGAAATGCGCAAAAGACTCGGATAACTCATGAACCGATCACAGAGGTTTATACCGACATGTGACCTGGTCCTAAGAGAGTCCTAAGGCATATCTATACCTCACTAAAATGGGTCAGAACCGAAGTCAAAGTAAAAGTCAAACTTTTGCGACTTTCGGCTCCGAACCGGTTCAATATAGCAAACGGTCGATTCAAACGAGCGCAAACAAGTTTATATACTTATTATCATGTTTTATGATTATCAAAACAGGTTCCTTAGTATGTACATTACAGATTATGCATAAATCGCTAAAATAGCTTTCTGTTGACTTTTTAACCGCACGTTTGACTCGATATTTGACATAGTTAGAGTGGTGATCAGGGGGAACCCTTTTAGAGGTTTATTACCCAAATAATTACCTACTCAAAACTACTTTTGATCCGTCATAAGACTGAACCATTTGCAAGTTATTGTAATGACAACCGTTAGTTACGACGGTTGTGTTTATAAGCTATAACTATGGAAATGTATGACCAAAAATGGTTATGAACGACTTACAGAAGTTCTTTCTTGCTTATAGAGCAGAGATGGATGCTAGAGAGCTCTTGGAATGATCAGATGAATGTGTTTTGTGTTGTGTGAATGTTATGCACATAATGTGGCTATTTATAGCCCAAGAAAGCACCTAAGATCATCACAACTCAGTCTACATTTGATCATGGATCATGGGCAGGTGTCCCTAAGTGATATGGGTCAAGTGTAGGGTGCCCATGCCTCATTCATTGGTGTTTGATCGTTCAAAGGCTCCAAAAGGCAAGTAGTTACAACTTTCTGCATCTGGGCGCTTTACGCGACCCGCATGGAAGTTCCATGCGTTTATAATGCGGGTCGCCTAAGATTCATATATCAGACGCGTAAAACAGGAGGCTCGCGGCCCGCCTCAACTTAACCTTAACCATCACGCGGGTCGCGAGAGGCTTGGTTTCCAGAAATTTTAAATCTTTTGAAATGATTACGAAATCCTGGTAATTAATAACGAAATCTTTCGTAATGATTTACCTGACCTTTCGGGTTTGAAGGGGTAACTTTGCGGTTTGGCCCTCGGTTAATTACAACTAAGGACCTCGTGTTATTTACCCGCGTTGTTAAGTCCCCGGTTAGTTTATTAATTATTCAGAAAGCCTTAACTTTCATTATTGACGCTTTTAACCCTTCTCCTACGAATTCGATCGTAACTTTCTCGTTTCATAACGAAATTTCGCGAAATTTATATATTATATTTTAGTGAGTGTGTAATACCGTTACAAAGCCTTGGGATCGTCAAAGGGTCACTCAGAGGTATAATTAAACATGTTGACACAGTTAACCCCTGTAGCTTGTAATCTCTCACTTTCTTTCGCGTTTCGCTTCTGTACGATCTATGAATTATTCGTTTGAAGGTTCAAGCGTTATTTAGGGTTACTATACAGTATATTTACCCTTGTTGACATTTATAACCCTCGAATTTATATACTTTCAAGGTTTGTCAAAATTAGTCCTTTATTTATTATAGATGCCACGTGTAATCAAATGACACGTGTTAACACATCATTGGACACAAAAATTCGAGGTGTTACATCCTCACCCCCTTAAAATAAATCTCGACCCGAGATTTACTCAAATAAATAGGGGTACTTTTCTTTCATAGTGTCTTCGACTTCCCACGTATATTCGGGACCTCTACGAGCATCCCATTTGACCTTTACAACCGGTACGTGCTTTCTTTGAAGTTTCTTCACCTGTCGATCTTCAATCGACAAAGGTTTTTCTATGAACTTCAAGCTCTCATCTATATGCACATCTGTGTGTGGAATCACCAATGATTCATCGGCGAAGCACTTTTTGAGATTGCAGATGTGGAACACATTGTGAATTCCACTGAGCTCTTCAGGCAAGTTCAACTTATAGGCGACTGACCCGACCCGTTCAATGACCTCAAAAGGTCCTATGTATCTCGGACTCAGTTTGCCTTTCTTGCCGAAACGCATCACCCCTTTCCAGGGTGACACCTTAAGTAATACCTTTTCACCCACTTCGAAGTGAAAATCCTTACGCTTTGGATCAGCGTAGCTCTTCTGCCTATCGCGGGCAGCCTTGAGACGTTCCCAGATCTGGACAATCTTGTCCGTCGTCTGGAAAACAATCTCTGGTCCTGTTAATTGGACCTCTCCTACTTCCGCCCAACAAACAGGCGATCTACATTTCCTACCGTATAATGCCTCGAAAGGCGCAGCCTTTATGCTGGTGTGGTAGCTATATTGTAGGAGAATTCGATCAGGGGTAGATTCTTATCCCAGTTACCGCCTAAATCGATTGCACATGCACGAAGCATGTCTTCTAGCGTTTGGATAGTACGCTCACTTTGACCGTCCGTCTGTGGATGGTAAGCCGTACTAAAGTTTAAACGCGTGCCCAAAGATTGCTGGAAACTCTTCCAGAAGTGAGACGTGTATCTAGTATCCCGGTCGGAGATAATAGACACAGGTATGCCGTGTAAGGCTACAATCCTATCCACATAAAGTTGGGCTAACATATCGGAGCTATACGTCTCCTTGATGGGTAGAAAATGAGCTGATTTAGTCAGCCTATCGACTATGACCCATATTGTATCGTTTCCTTTCCTGGTTTTGGGTAACTTGGTTATGAAGTCCATAGTTACGCATTCCCACTTCCACTCGGGAAGTTCAGGCTGTTGTAGCAAGCCAGACGGCTTTTGGTGCTCGGCTTTGACTTGAGCACAAGTCAAGCACTTTGCTACATGGGCGGCTACAGACTTTTTCAAGCCTATCCACCAATAATTTGCCTTCAAATCTTGATACATCTTGTCAGCACCAGGATGGACTGAGTATTTGGAACTATGGGCTTCCTGGAGGATAACATCTCGTAGTCCTCCATAAGTTGGAACCCATATACGTCCGTTCAGCCTAAGAATTCCATCCTTGCTAAGAGTCAACTGCTCCCCAGTTACTCCCAGCTTTTCATTAGGGTAATTAGCTTCCAACACAGCCTCTCGCTGTGCAGCTAATATCCTCTCAATCAAATTGTTCTTGACTTCAATGCTCTTGGCATTGATTCGAATAGGTTTTACCCTTTCTTTCCTGCTCAAGGCATCAGCGACTACATTCGCCTTGCCGGGATGGTACCTGATCTCGCAATCATAGTCATTCAGGGTCTCCATCCAACGGCGCTGCCTCATGTTCAACTCCTTCTGGTTGAACAGGTGCTGGAGGCTTTTGTGATCAGAATAAATCACAAATTTAATACCATAAAGGTAGTGCCTCCACAACTTCAGTGCAAATACAACGGCACCCAACTCCAAATCATGGGTGGTGTAATTCTTTTCGTGCACCTTTAATTGCCTTGAAGCATAGGCAATCACCTTGCCCTTCTGCATAAGCACACACCCCATGCCCGTGTGTGATGCATCGCAGTAAACTACGAATTCATCAGTCCCTTCCGGCAATGTCAACACAGGTGCGTTGCTTAGCTTTTGCTTCAGTATTTCGAAGGACTCTTGCTGCTTTGGGCCCCAAATGTACTTTTCTTTCTTCTTGGTCAAGGAAGTCAAGGGCGCAGCAATCCTTGAAAAATTTTCAATAAACCTCCGGTAGTATCCTGCTAATCCTAGGAAACTACGAATTTCGGTAGGCGTCTTTGGCTCTTGCCAGTTCATGACTGCCTCTACCTTAGCGGGATCTACTTGAATACCACGCTCACTCACAACGTGTCCTAAAAACTGAACCTCTCGTAGCCAGAATTCACATTTCGAGAATTTGGCGTAGAGTTTCTCACGCTGTAGTAATTCGAGAATGCAACGGAGGTGCTTCTCGTGGTCCGCTTGGTTCTTGGAATATATAAGGATATCGTCGATGAAGACTATGACAAATTTGTCCAAATACGGCTTGCAGACGCGATTCATGAGATCCATGAACGCAGCCGGTGCATTTGTGAGCCCAAAAGGCATCACTAGGAACTCGTAATGACCATAGCGAGTCCTAAATGCAGTCTTGTGTACATCTTCATCTCTGACCCTTAGCTGATGATAGCCCGACCTCAAGTCGATCTTCGAGAAGTAGCTTGCTCCTTGCAGCTGATCGAATAGATCATCGATCCTTGGTAAAGGATATCTATTCTTTATGGTAACTTTATTTAGCTCTCGGTAGTCGATGCACAACCGCATCGATCCGTCCTTCTTCTTTACAAATAGGACTGGTGCTCCCCAGGGAGATGAACTAGGTCTGATAAAACCTTTCGCCAGCAGTTCATCCAACTGGGTCCTCAGTTCTTTCATTTCCGTCGGAGCTAATCTGTAAGGTGCTCTTGCTATCGGAGCCGCTCCAGGAATGATGTCTATTCTGAACTCCACTTGTCTATCTGGTGGCAATCCAGGTAGTTCTTCGGGAAAAACTTCGGGGTATTCAGAAATGACAGGAAGATCCTCTATCTTCGGCTTAGGTTCTTCAATTATAACCTGAGCCATGTAAATTACACAGCCTCTGTTCAAACACCTTGAAGCTTTCAGCATAGATACGTCTTCGGGCAATCCGTACTGCGTATCCCCTCGAATGGTAAGTGATTCACCACTCGGAGTCCTTAGCACTATATGCCTCTTGCCGCAAATGATTTGGGCCTGATTACGGGATAACCAGTCCATGCCTAGCACAATGTCAAAACCCGCTAATTTGAAGGGAAGTAGAGATAAAGGAAAAGAATGGTTCCTAATGGACATTTCACATCCTTCTAGAACAGTTGAGACGGTTTCTATCGTGCCGTCTGCTAACTCTACTTCGTATTTCGCATCAAGGGTTTTGATAGGCATATTTAGTAGTTGGCAAAATTTCTGGTCTACAAAGGATTTATCAGCGCCAGAATCGAATAGTACTCTTGCAAATATATTATTTACGAGAAAAGTACCTGTAAGCACGTTGTCGTTCTGGACCGCTTCCTTTGCATCCATGCGAAAAACTCTCGCATTTGACTTCTTTGTTTCTTCCGCCTTCTTGGCATACTTAGGGCAGTTACTCTTGATGTGCCCTTTTTCATTACAACCATAGCAGGTTGCATCCTTGATTTTCTTGCACTCCACGGTCTTATGATCCTTGGACTTGCATAGTCCACAGGAAGGAGTCTTTGATTGCGACTGTGAGTTTGATGCAAATCTGCATTTCCCAGAGTGGGGTTTCTTGCAGATCTTGCAGTTGGGCCTTTCATCAGTTTGCCCATCCTTCTTTGCCTCCGACCCTCTTTTGCCTTCACCGTTTCCACGGTGCTTCTTCCCTGATCTTCGTGAGGTATCATCCTCACGTTTTCTCTTCTCAGCCTCCTTGTTCCTTAGTGTCCTCAGACGGACAGCGTCTAAGGTAAGAGACAAGGAAAGGTCAGTAACTGACCTGAAGGTCGTCGGCCGAGAGGCCTTTACACTCGCCTTTATTGCGGGCTCCAAGCCCCCAATAAAACGGGCGATTCTTCGAGGTTCTGGGGTCACAAGGTACGGGACCAGACGAGACATTGTATTGAAACTCGTCAAATATGCCTGGCAGTCCAGGTTCGTCATCACCAGTGACACAAAGTCAGCCTCGATCTTCTCAACCTCATGCTGAGGGCAGTAGTTTTCCTTAATGAGAGCAATAAATTCCTCCCATGCCATTTTGTACAAAGCAGACTTACCAGATGCCTGCACCAACGCCCTCCACCATGCCAGGGCCTCGCCCTTAAATGACTGGGACACATATTTCACCACATCCCTCGCTGCACACCCGCTGATGTCCACTATAGTGTCCATCTCATCTAGCCAGGTGATGCAATCCACAGCACCTTTCTCCCCTGTAAATTCCCGGGGCTTACAAGATACAAAATACTTGTAAGTGCAACCCTTAGCACTGGATGCATCAGTATATTCTCTATCGCGATGAACGCTGTTCTCAGTGGACGAGTGTTTGTCGTCATCTTTCTTGGGTTGAGAGGGTGGTTTGGAGTGTGTCTTTGGTTTAGAGGGTGGTTTTGACACGGTTCTGCCTTGGGACTCAGTATATTGACGATCAAGAGCTGCCTGAACAGCATTGTCAATCAGAGCCTTCAGTTGTGCGCCTGTCAAATGCACTGGCGTATTGTCGTAGTCATCATCATTAGTATGGCTGTTTTCTCCATTGGGATCCGCCATTGTAACTTGAATCTGTTACAGAAGATAACAAAATTTTATTCAGGAGATTATTATATAATTGTCTTTTATGACAATTTGTCAACCATGGTACAGAGACCATATTTGGTTAACTTATTATTTCATTATATATTAGGATTTGAATATATCCTATTTCAGCTATATAAATAGTATTGGCGGCATAAAGCCTAATCACGAGGATGTTTTATAATTTTAGCCGAGATTTCAGAGAATCAAAGGCATAGAGATTTGAACCGTAGTTCTTTTATCTCTTTCTGACAGGGAGTCATAGACCACCACTGCCTTTTGTCGTTATAAGACAATTATTACGGCCCATAGGCACTACACCTCTAATGGATGTTTTAATATGGTTGGCCCGTAGGCACTACATCTCTAATGGATGTTTTAATATGGTTGGCCCGTAGGCACTACATCTCTAATGGATGTTTTAATAAGGTTGGCCCGTAGGCACTACATCACTAATGGATGTTTTTAATAATACTGGCCCGTAGGCACTACATCACTAATGGATGTTTTAATAATACTGGCCCGTAGGCACTACATCACTAATGGATGTTTTAATAATACTGATCACCTTTATTGGTGATTTAACCCACGATTTATAAATCATTTAGTTGGGTTTTGAAATCCTTAAAGGATTATCGTACAAGAATGACGTGCGTGATTTTAACGAATCACATCTGCCATGATTGTTAACATGCGTACAGAGGTTAACAGGGAATCAGAATCTTTTCAATTAGGTCGTACCATCTTGACTGGATCTTAAAAGACACCAAGCTAGGTTTCACCTTTTAAGATTCTTTATCTAGGCAGATCAATATAAAAGGAATGGTTTTGAGTTATTTTTATACATATTAAAACAAAACTCATAACATACATTCCATAATCTCAAATACAATTACATATTGCCCTAAACGGGTCTTTCAAATAGTACATACCTCCATAGAGGTTTTAAAATAAGTGACAAGTCCACGCAGGGACTAATACAAGATAGGTGTCCATGTAAGGACTAAAAGATAAGTCCACGTAGGGACTGAAATACGATAAGTTTTCCACGCAGGGACTTATTTCAAAGTGGAAATTACATTAGTACAACTATCAAGGGCTAATGGTCACGTTTCTTCTTTTTGCCCTTTAGTAGGTTCGCCAAGCCTTTGAGAAATCCTCGGTGGCTTTTCTTCTCTTCCTCGAACTCTCTCTCCACACGATCTAGTCGATGGAGTATTTCTTCCTGTTCAGGAGGAGAGAAACGTGGTTGTGGCGCTTGATGCGGAACTGGAGGTCTGGGAGGTATTGGATACCCATGAGCTGAGTAGTCCGGTGGTCCCATGTTTCCATGTGCTCCGTCAGGGTAGCGCGCATTATATCTTGCCGACACCACATATGGGTCGCGCTCATAGCCGTAGTTGTATTGTGCTTGTGATGGTTCGAACGGGTTGTAAGCCGTTGGACCCGTGTAAGCAGGTATGGGTTGGTCATACCCAAATGGTGGCGAATTTTGTGCAGCTGGTGCGGAGTTCGCCTCCTGTATAGGACTTGAAGGTCCTTCTTCTTGTAGTGGCGGATAGTGGCTACTACTAGAATGTCGAGGAGTGCTGAAGTGGATACTCCCTCCTCCTCGTGTAGACATACGAGCATTTGTCCTCCTACGCCTTGGCGGATCAGGTATTATTGGTTGTGTCGGTGGCGGAGGTGGTGGCGTAACTGCCTCAAAGCGTGAATCCTCAGAGGGATCCTGTGGATGTCGCGGTTGTTGAGATGTCTGTTGAGGTGGCGTGTAGTACCACTCATGTCGGTCAAACATCGCTTGGAAACTGTCAGGTCCTTGATAGGGCGTGCCATGGAAGGATGACCCATCAGAGACTTCTATCGGATGCGTGGGCGTACCACGCGCAGGTTCAGTTGGATCAGTATCTTCATCCATATGGTCCTCGGAGAAATGATCTTGTGGCCCTAGTGGAACAAAACCTGAAGGTTCCTGTATGTAGTCAGCTGGATTAAACTGACCTATGTAGTATGGAGTAGGGTCGTCGTAATTTCGGTGCGATACCGAACGTTGTAGAGGTATGAAGGAAGGTTGTGGGTTGTTGGGATCATTCTCTGAGTTTGGCCCAAAGGAGTGCCGGTAGGATGGCGTCGAGCTGTGAGGTGGAATGCCTCGCGAGTTCGTAAAGATCTCTTCGTCGTTGTGGCTCTTCGCTCCGTGTCATCGAAGGATGTCTTGTACCAGATGGTCCAGCTTCGTTATCGTGATGTGTCACGACTTCTCCTCTGCCTCTTCTTCCCCTTCCTCTTCCTCGGAATATAACAGGTGGCATTTTCCTGCTTTATAAAACTTTAAATTCCAATAATAAAAGAAAAGACAAAATTGGAATAACAATTCGAATTTGTCCTAAGTTCTTCTCTAGACTCAAGTATGTGCAATTGTGTCATTGAGATTAAACACATTAGGGTAGTGTTTAATTCACTCAATGTTGGCTCTGATACCAACCTGTCACACCCCGATTTCCACGTGTCTCACCGGTGGGCCCGGTGGGGGATTACCGTGACGATGTTGGCAACAATATAGTCAAACCACACAATTATATAATGCACAGCGGAAGCTTAAGATAAATATATAAACTTCAACCTCTGGTTGTAATATCAAATGTATTACAGAAGTTGAATATATCCACAGCGGATCAAAAAGTAATAAATATTGTTCATTCAGATGCAGCATCGAGTTTGCGAGACTATGTACGATGCTTAGGACGCCTAAACCAGCCCATTTCGTATAGTACCTGCACTTAATCTTTTTGGGGAAAATACGTCAGTTTACACTGGTAAATACATTCAACTGACACATTTGAAAATGTTTATTAAAATTGATTTGAATGCACAAGGCACAAACTCTTTTATAACTTGGGAAAATTATAATAAAATCTTGTGAACGTTTTACATGTTCTTTTATGCGTTCAGTAGCCTGGGTCGTGCCGGGTTAAAGATTTATAGACACACCACATTGCGTAAAACCGTAGTATAAAAACCAACGGCTACGTCTTTTAATTTAATGTCGACAATATATACCGGGTGTACGCCTACACCGGGATGTCGATGGTCGTGGCCATTTTGTAAAATGATGCCAAGGATATCCGGGACAACGGTCATTAAACCCCCCAATGGCTTTTAAGAAACAAAACTGTTTTAATGAGCCGATCATATTATTTAATTAACCACCTAAGCGATGGAAGAATATAATGCTCAATCAAGCGGTATTAATATACCGTAACCCAAGCCCATATAGGGGAAATAAGTTAAAGTATTTACCTTTGCAAGTATATTTCCTTAATTTGGATTAAATCACCGATAGCTTTTACTGGGGCTCCTAATCTAGAACGAAGGTTTTAATTAACCTCTTAGAATCCTAACGAGTCGTTATAATGGCCGTAGCCTAGACCGGTTGGTTCCGATATGTATAGATATGGTTTAATCGCGCGAAAAGGCGAAAACCGAGAATGGAGTGCGATTCTGACCCAACAAGTTCAGAGACTTGTTTTATATGGGTTTATGGTTCACACTCTGGATTTTGGGGTCCAAATAATATAATTTGACCCGTATCGGCTAATTTATGAAAACTAGTCTCGTAAGCCGAACCGTGCGCGCAATAGGCGAAACGGTTAACCATGAGAGTCGTACGCTTATTTCCTAAGTCAATATGCCTTAAATGGGTTGTGGTATCAGTAGGATACCTTCCGTGACGCCCGTAACGAGTTTAAGTTAATATTATGCCCCGTAGGGGCTTTTCGGTCATTTTAAAGACTTTTAAAGAGCTTTTCGAGTTCTACAGGAAATCTGAGTTTCCCGAACAGCTTATAAAGCTTAAAATACTTAATTTATTATTTAAAATTAGTAGCAACTGGAATCGGGTCAAAAGACCTTGTAGAACTCATGTTTTGGCCGAAAAGGGCATATTTGGTATTTACCGAACCGTAGCCATAACCACAGGTTATGAGCGAGGTAAAAATTATTAAAAATCTTTAAAATTCCCAAAATATTATTTTAATACAGTGGGTAAAAGTTTTGGTGACGAAATCTTGGTTTAGATAGGTGTTATGCTAATTGCGCCGTTAATTACTAAAGTTTACTTTAAATGCGCCATTTAGCATAACTCTCATTCTAGACCTCGGATTGACGTGAAACTTTAAGGACATGCTTATAATTTAATAAGCAAGGTTCTGGTCCGTTCACGCGTCCGAATTACTCGTTTTAATTTCAAAAGGCCGTTACGGTCAACTTTTAGGCGAATGACGGAAATGCGCAAAAGACTCGGATAACTCATGAACCGATCACAGAGGTTTATACCGACATGTGACCTGGTCCTAAGAGAGTCCTAAGGCATATCTATACCTCACTAAAATGGGTCAGAACCGAAGTCAAAGTAAAAGTCAAACTTTTGCGACTTTCGGCTCCGAACCGGTTCAATATAGCAAACGGTCGATTCAAACGAGCGCAAACAAGTTTATATACTTATTATCATGTTTTATGATTATCAAAACAGGTTCCTTAGTATGTACATTACAGATTATGCATAAATCGCTAAAATAGCTTTCTGTTGACTTTTTAACCGCACGTTTGACTCGATATTTGACATAGTTAGAGTGGTGATCAGGGGGAACCCTTTTAGAGGTTTATTACCCACATAATTACCTACTCAAAACTACTTTTGATCCGTCATAAGACTGAACCATTTGCAAGTTATTGTAATGACAACCGTTAGTTACGACGGTTGTGTTTATAAGCTATAACTATGGAAATGTATGACCAAAAATGGTTATGAACGACTTACAGAAGTTCTTTCTTGCTTATAGAGCAGAGATGGATGCTAGAGAGCTCTTGGAATGATCAGATGAATGTGTTTTGTGTTGTGTGAATGTTATGCACATAATGTGGCTATTTATAGCCCAAGAAAGCACCTAAGATCATCACAACTCAGTCTACATTTGATCATGGATCATGGGCAGGTGTCCCTAAGTGATATGGGTCAAGTGTAGGGTGCCCATGCCTCATTCATTGGTGTTTGATCGTTCAAAGGCTCCAAAAGGCAAGTAGTTACAACTTTCTGCATCTGGGCGCTTTACGCGACCCGCATGGAAGTTCCATGCGTTTATAATGCGGGTCGCCTAAGATTCATATATCAGACGCGTAAAACAGGAGGCTCGCGGCCGGCCTCAACTTAACCTTAACCATCACGCGGGTCGCGAGAGGCTTGGTTTCCAGAAATTTTAAATCTTTTGAAATGATTACGAAATCCTGGTAATTAATAACGAAATCTTTCGTAATGATTTACCTGACCTTTCGGGTTTGAAGGGGTAACTTTGCGGTTTGGCCCTCGGTTAATTACAACTAAGGACCTCGTGTTATTTACCCGCGTTGTTAAGTCCCCGGTTAGTTTATTAATTATTCAGAAAGCCTTAACTTTCATTATTGACGCTTTTAACCCTTCTCCTACGAATTCGATCGTAACTTTCTCGTTTCATAACGAAATTTCGCGAAATTTATATATTATATTTTAGTGAGTATGTAATACCGTTACAAAGCCTTGGGAACGTCAAAGGGTCACTCAGAGGTATAATTAAACATGTTGACACAGTTAACCCCTGTAGCTTGTAATCTCTCACTTTCTTTCGCGTTTCGCTTCTGTACGATCTATGAATTATTCGTTTGAAGGTTCAAGCGTTATTTAGGGTTACTATACAGTATATTTACCCTTGTTGACATTTATAACCCTCGAATTTATATACTTTCAAGGTTTGTCAAAATTAGTCCTTTATTTATTATAGATGCCACGTGTAATCAAATGACACGTGTTAACACATCATTGGACACAAAAATTCGAGGTGTTACATTACGGCCCATCACGACCCGTTTAGGTAGCTTATGCTACCTTAACGCGTTGTTCGCGTAGAACGCATTTGGAACGCCTAACATTGTGACCACAAGGTATAACCTTGGAAGGTTATAGCTATGGTCACCTAATGTGTTTGGTCGGATCCTAATGATCGACCAAAAGGGTCAGGTTCGGAAGTATAAGCGATGGTTTAGATCGCTTACCTTACGACCCTATATATGCACTAAACTAAAAGTGACGAGCTAAGCATGTTAGAACATGCTTAACTAAGTTTAGAAAACAGGTTTGGCATCAAAACAAACGGCTTTGATGCTCATGAGTAGTTTGGTTACAAAATACACAAGAATGCGCATTTTGGCCGAAAGTACGTCTCGTCACTGAGCCTAGATAACGTGGTAATCAGTAGGTATAGTCACTAAGGACTATAATCATCGTGATCACGCTCACGTTATGAAGTTCTAATGAACTTCGCATTGACCATAGGCTGGTCAATGCAGAAAGTCAACAAAACGTTGACTTTCAGACTCGAAAAGCAAATAAAAGAACGAAAGAATACTTACGGAGGGTCCCCGAATGCTAATCTAGATCAAAGAGCTCAGGTATGAAGCAATGGCATCAACTTAGAGCATTTTGATCAGATTTGTGTGGGTTTTACATCAAAGGGGGGGGGGGGATTTATAGGAAAAGTAAAGCCGTTAGGATCGTTTCTTGAATATCGTGCCACGATCTTGAGCGTACACTTGTCACAAAGTTGTGGTGGCTCAAAATGACCCTTGGCTTATGAAATGGTGAAAGGGCATTGCCCTTTGGGGTGTTTGAAAGGCCAAATTTGCAAGAAGACAAAAATTTTGTTACTAGAAGTGCCATGCAGCCCGCATCAGGATCAGACAAAACTCAGGCGGGCCGCCTGGCTATGTCTGATCTGCACCAAGTTTCAGAATTGGCAGTTTTGGTCCCTGTTGCATGTTTAAGCCATTTCCGACACTTCTAAGGCCCGTAAAGCCAACTTTAAGGCCCTAAAATGATGCCTAATCATTGTGGACATGAAACATGCTCAAAAATATGTTGGATGTTGGTTCGTTTGGCCGTACGATCGCGATGTTCGGCTAATTACTACGGAATGCGCATAAGCGCGAAAAATGATCCAAATGACGCGACGAATGGATTTTTCTCATGCCAAACACTAAGGCATAATATTAGGATGCTTACATAAATTTTTGGACGTCCGGATGTATTCAGAACGTAAGTTATGCGCGAAAGTGCAAACTTATGCACTTTTTGACACTTTTAGTCCCTGAATGATCCAAAAGTTTGTTTTAGCATACCAAATCCCTCAAAGCCTATTTCTAATCTATGTAAAGGATATTTATGGTATGTTTAACTTATGGAAATGTTCCGGAATGTTTGTTACAGTTCAAATTGGCATACTTTCGCAGTTTGTCAAGTTTAGTCCCTGTAAGCGAATTAACTTGTTTTTGTCATACCAAAGCCTTCAAAACTTATTTCTAAGTTATGTAAAGGTTATTTAAGGTATGTTGAGTATATGTTGATGTTCCAGAGTATTTGTCACATTAAACTAAGTACGTTTACGCACCAGTTTGCGTTTAATTCCCCAGAAAGCGATGTAGAGCTTGAAATCGAACAAGAGTTGATATGTGCAAACGATACACATATTTATACAAGTACAAAGTATGAAATACAATATTTCATTGGTTTGGCGTTTGTTTGATGGTTGAAGTGACACAGGTGTCACAGTCTCCCCTACTTTAGGAAATTTCGTCCCGAAATTTAGTTTTGGAGGAAACTTGTGAAGACAGCTGTGACGGTTTCGCTTTCAGACAAATCCATTGAACCCTTAGGTAAACTCTGGGCCATGTTAGGATCCTTAGCGAAAATTTCAAAACCACAAGGTGAAGTCCTTGTAGTAACAAAACATGGAGTTTCGAACTACGGGCAGGAGAACGTTTCCCGTGAAGAGTTATCATAAGAAACTTGTGTGTGCTTGAAATCAGAATTGGGGAGTGTAAGGATAAATGACATTGGTCAAAATCCAAGACTTCTCCCGTATCACTACTCTTGTCACTGTAGGTCTTAACACATGACAAAACTTCCTGTGGTTTCTGTGCACTGAATTCCATAATTATGTAGGCCTCCATAATTACGTACTTCCTTGCACAGTCCGCACAGTTCATTTCATAATGCGTATGGGAAAAAATCAAACGAATAATCTCTTCAGCTAAACTACCCAAGAGAAATATTTAACTACATCAACGTAGGACGTCTTTAACTAGATTGTCGAGCCAATCTATTTAACTTAGATCGACGTAGGATCTCTTTAACTAGACCACCCGAGGGCCTTTTTAACTATATCAACGCATGATATATTCAACTAGATTGTCGAACCAATCTCTTTAACTTAGATCAACGAATGATCTATTTAACTAAACTACCCACGGGGAATATTTAACTACATCGATGTAGGATGTCTTTAACTAGATTGTCGAACCAATCTCTTCAACTATATCAACACATATTGTCCTTAAACTTTGGAATAGTACTTTATAATCCAAGGGACTTAACTACAACGTAGAAGTCCATTAAGGATTTAAGATAGTACCTTTTTGAATATCCTACTACGAATCCCTCATATGAAGGTATCGAAGATTCTACGAGGATTTGGATAGCGAATATCCAGAGTATACAAAAACACAAAATGCATAAATGGAAAGACAAGATGCATAAACACATAGTCAGATAACCACAAAATTGTTTATCTAGATCTTTAATTTGTTAATTTGTTTTGTTGATTACGTACATGCATTTAAAGCACACTAGGAATCCATTTCATGGATTTCATTCGGTACTTTAAACATTAGCAAGAATCTAACTATGAAGATAGAAAGATCTCCTATAAATTCGATTTCGTTTTCAAGAAAACGCAATTTTCGAATTAAGGTATAATAATTTTTGAATATACGGAAATACCCTCAAGTACCCTATTAAGAATTTATAGTGGTACTTTGGGTATTCGTGGAAAACACAAGAGATAATAAAATGGAAGAAATTACGGGGTAGTCTGTTCTTCAAGGAATACGGTTCCTTGATTGTCGGTATTGTAGAGGATACGTTGTTTATACATGACATCACATTTGTACATTGCAATGTAAAATAAAAAAGATTTATTTATAAACAACAACAACTGTTTCATGGGCCTTGACTACAAAAGAAAATAATACTTAAGGCTTGATTATCTCTAAACAACATTGTCTTCTAGTTGGTCCGATGCTCATCCTTGCGCTGGATTCGCATTAGCAATCTTTGGGCAATTTCTCCGGAAATGGCCCATTTCGTCACAGTTGAAGCAAGGACCTAGTGGAAGACGAGCTTGAGCAGGATTTACTTGAGGTTGGTTTGGACCACCTTGGTTTGGGGTAAATCGACAAGCATTTGCCAGGTGACCGAGTCGCCCACATGATGCACATAAACGACACTGTAGGTGAGCTAAGTGGTGTGCATTACATTTGTCGCATATCGGTGCAGTACCGGCATAAGGTTTCTTTGCAGGAGGTTGAGTTGGTTGGTTGCGGGTGTTTTGGTTGGGTTGAGCAGCAATCGCACAATTCTGCGAAGCCTTACGCTTCTTAGACTTCTCAGGGGATCCAGTGTAACGCCCTGCGTTTTCATAATTTCCCTATTTAGAAACCATTGCTTGAAATTCTATTTTTGGAAAGCTTGTATTCTTGTAAAATCGTTCTTTCTTTGTAATCATTATCAAACCGAGACTTGGATCATTAATGAAGCTTGTATTATGTTACGTTTATGTTATACGCATTCTATGTATGCTCGTATGTTCGATTTGGTGAATCAATCAATGTTTAATCGTTATTCTTGGAAACTATGTGCGAAACTTGTAATTAATCTAAACTTATGCATTGAACGTGTTTTGAACGAGAACGATACTTGGTTATGACATTTATGCGCTTAATTATACTTTGGTTTTGATTATCATGCTTAACTACACCTTATACTATGCTTTTGTATCAAAACAAGTCCCTAAACTCTCAAGATTGTACCTAAAAGGATCAAATACAAACTTCAGGGACTAAAGTGTAACAAAACGAAAGTTGGGAGACCCCTACCCGCCGCGTGACGCGAGGGTCCTAGACGTCACGCGACGCCCTTGTTTCGGCAGAAGGTGTGTTTCTTGAGCTGTTGTGCACGAAATCCAACTCTCCAACCTCACCCAATCACCTTTAATCCACCTCTAATCACCTCCAATCACCTTCTAACTCATTCATTATAAATACCCACCTTCTCCAACCCATTTGACACTTTCACAACTCTCTAATCTTCACAAGTTCACTCTCAATCTGCAGTAAATCTGAGTTTTGGACAGATTCTTGTAACTTCACTAAAGTGAGTGTAACTTGCTCATTTCTTAACCAAATCACTTGGTTCTTCTTCCTATTGCTTTCTTATGTCCTTGGGTTTGAATCCTTCGTTTTTCCTTGGAAGAATCATGCTTGGATTTGCCCTGAAATGGACTAAAACTTTCTGTTTTGTTTACTATTAATCAACAACATGTTATTTCTTATCCAACTTGTGTCTAACACATCTCACACCAATGTCCTAATGCTTACAACCTCTCTTATGGTTGGTTAAGCTTAAAAACATGGTTGGGACACTTAAATCAGAGGTTAAAACCTCACAAACTTTCTGTTTTAATTAGGGTTTTACCCACAAGTAGTGTTCAAGTGTGAAACTTGATGTATGTGTGATGGTTGGTTTAGCCTAGGCTATCCTTCATAAGAATCCACTCATTACTTGATGTTTTTCTATAGATTAGTTGTTGTTATTACCTTAATACTTGTATGTTCATGACCCTCCTTGTTGTTTATAACAACAAGTGTAGTGGTGAACAATAGAGGTGCCTAAATGGAAGCTTGTTCTTCCTACCTCATGTATGTATTCTATGACACAAAGAGGTACCTAAATGGAGACATTAATCTCCTACCTCATGCTTGAATCATAAGACTTGTAAACTATATAATATCTAAGTTATTCTGTATGTATACATCTAAGTAACTAAGACTTGATGATGACTTAATAGTTATTTGTTAAGTGGACGTTACATCATATATGACCATGCCCTTGTTACGACTCTAATGGATCTTAGAATCCATGAAATCATACCAACTCTTTTGAGTTTCAATAGTGTCAAGAACAAGAGTTAGGTGTACAAGATGACTATTTTCACCTATGTTACTTTCTATATATTTTAAAAACTCCGAATCTATAATCTTCCGTTATACGCCAAACTCACACACCTACGTTTCCTTGTGTAGAAGGACAAGGTGCTCCGAACTAATTCATCTACAAACTTGCTCTCGGAATTTCAAGTCACCACTTGTAAACCGTGAGTATACTCGTACTTTTCCCCTTTTTACTTTTACCACTTTTGGGGTATAACATGTTTACCTATTGAAACTTACACATGAACTTTTGTCTAAACACATGAACATTCCTATAACATGCTTGTATATGTGATGGCTTGATACTTTAAATTTGGGTGATTCTTATGTGTTGAACTTATCATTAACTTCGTACGAGCCAAACCTTGACATATGTAGCGCTATAGGATTAACGACCCGCCTCTACTGAAACTTTGGTTATGTCATGAGCAAGTTGCGTTTTCTTGGTTTGATATGTTAGACACATGCCATATTTAATGTTTATCTTGAATCGCATGCTTGCTATGAGGGATTGTTCACACTTTTATCTTATGCTATGTATGTACCAAACTTGTATACTCGCCTTTGCTTTTGCATTGAATTGTATTTTAAACATGTTACAGGTTGATGATGATGAAATGAAAGAGGTAGCACGAAGCCTAGATACACACTTTAGACGTTAGGTTTAATATGTTGTATCGAATTTTGGTTATGTTGGTTTGTTATTTTGATTAAACTTGTTGTTATTTGGGATCTTGTATTGATGACTACTTGAAGTTTGGAAATGAAATTTGGATTATTAAATTATTGTCACAAATAGCGTTATGATGCCTCGAGCAATCTTCACACTTCGTCTCATCCCGATGTTTCCGCCATTGGTTGGGGTGTGACAGATTGGTATTAGAGCCATAACTATAGGGAATTAGGAAAATTGCTATGCTTTTGCCCTAGTCTATAGTTTTAGGAACTTTGTCACTTATTTGTTGTTTAAAACTTTTGTACTCTACCATGCATGCTTCCTAGCTACACTTCTTGTTATTAAATTTATGCGCCTTTCCTAAGGCTAACACGAATACACTTATGCTATTTTATACTCTTGTAATATCAACGAGACAACTTTACCAAAATAGGCGTGAAACCCACAATTTGGTAAACGACTCTCACTCTACCTTTAATCTATTTTTGCACGAAATTCACCATTAAGCTAGGAGTGACATCCACAACTTAATGGTAATTTCCTTTTCAACTCTAGTGGACCCTTGTCAAAGCGTCAAAAATTTTATTTTTGGCCGACAAGTACCAACCACATTTAGGGTACGAAATCATCAAGTTAGGGGTGAAACCCGCATCTTGTCGATTAAGTCCCATTCCTTGATTTTTATTCTCGCCAAAGTCCCGAATGTTCCAATCATTTAGAGATGTGTAGTAACCGGAAGGGTAAGATACCGTTAATCGCTTCTCGACGAAAGTATCTTACTTATAGGCCAAAGCACAATATCTCTAAATCGAAAGGACTTTCGACCCACTTTGGAATTGTCGACGTTTCTCTACCCGAAACAATCCAATGTTTTATTGAGCCTCTCTTTTATGTATCTCAATTTACATGTGATTTTATACTTGAACGTTCATTCATTTCCAAATGCCGTTTTAATCATTTCGCACGTTATCGCAATCACAAACAATAATAATCCTTCGTGAACAAACTAAATTTACGATGCTTTCGCTTATTCATGTTATGCTATGTGGAATTCATGATTATGCTATATGAGACGTTTAAACTTTTATGCTATGTTAATCAACTTGAAACTTTATACTATGTGAACCTTTATGCTATGTGATCAATTTCGTTTCTTAAACAAACATTATGATCAAGTCTCACCTATTCCCTCTTTTCGAATTCGAATTATTTTTGAAATTTCACTTTTACGCATATGTCGTACAAATACTTTATCATACATTTATACATTATTCACATACATGATTTCACATAATTTTATTTATGCCTCTTGTAACAATAAATGGAGACATATCATCAAGATGGGAGTGATTTCCCCTACCTTGACGACTAACTCCGTTTTTTTTTTCTCATCTTACAACGACCTCGCCAACGAATTAGGGGTGATTCCCTTACCTAGGTAATCGTTACCAATATTTTCTTTAATAGACTATATTACGTAAACATGATCACATTTATATCTAAATCGTTTATCATTAGCCAAATCTCTATTTATTTCAACATGCATTGTAATATATAAACGGATTCCTTATTCTACAATCTATTTTTTTTTATATATATAGCTCATACACACAAAATTCTTGACCTTTACCATAAACGCTTATTCCTCGATTTTCAAAATTTACGAAATGCTACTTATCAACCTAGTTGGTTTAATAAATCCATTGCCCACGAAATTTTGTATTCAACGTAACTATTGAAAAGACTCATCTTACGTCTTTAAACTAGAAATTTTCTATTTTCAATTTGGAATCAAACCGACTTTTTCACGCACACATACAAAATACAACCAATGTTATTTAATCATTTACTAAAATTTCTTTCAAAATCAGTAAAATGTTTTATTAAAGACGCCTTTTCAACAATCACTAAGATCGTATACCAAAACCCTTTTCTTAAAAATTAACGTTGTCACAAAAATCTCTAAACTTCAAATTTCCTTCTTTAATGCAAGATCATTTAAAACGATGCAAACTTATTTACTTCTAGAACCTTTTCAACCATTATTCAATACGTCAATTTAATTTAAAATGTGTGGGCAAGGAAACTTCATAAGAACCAACCATCTTCAACGTATGTAATTTTTTTTAAAAAAAAAAAACAAAAAACAAGAGTAGCATTTCCTTTTCGTTCACAAAGTATAACACACATAACCAATAGATATTTTATACTCTCTTTACATTTATGAACTAGATTCTATATTTCATGTCAACTCAATCTATTTTGATTTTAATTAAACTTCACGCTTTGCTCAAACAACTATACATGCATACAATCTTACGTGTTTTAGTTTATATCTCGCGTCAGTTTCGCAAATACTACTCATTTTTGTTTTCTTTTATACTCAAAACTTCTTAATCTTTTACGTACTTAAATTCGTATGTTACGATTAATACCATATACATAATCGTTACTTATTACACTCATATCCATATTCGTATTTACACATCTTGGGTCTACACTTATATTTATACTTACACATTTATGTTTATTTTCACAATCATATCCATATTCATACACTTTATATTATACTCATGTTCACAAATTATACATTTACATTATACTTATGTCCAAGTTTATATTCATATTAATACGATTATACTTACACTCACATTTATACAATTACGTCTACACTAATACTCATATTCATGTTTATACTCATACATTCTACTTATACCTATATCTGTGCAACTATGCTTAAACCTATATTCACTCTCATATATATTTTATTCATACTAAATTAATTATGATTACACTTATATTCATAGTGATACCCGCATTATACAATTTATGTTATACTCGTACTCATATATATACTCTCATTTATACGATTTATATTTGGGCTCACGTTCACTCATTTTTGTACTCACATTTCTACCCGCTTTTACACACGTTGTGCTTGTGCTCATACTATTGTCATACGTTTTGGTATTTATGCTCACATGCGTACTCATATTTAAACTTATACTATGCTCGTGATTTGTTCATACTTAAAATTTATACTTTCGCACCCATACGCGAGCGAAACCGGAGGGATTCGCTTACGTTGGTCTTATACCATTTGGAACACAAACGTACTTATATGCTACATTTCTATACACTCGCAATCTTATTTTCAAAATTTATGCATACCTTGATTCATATGCAACTAGTACAAGATATGCGGATCATACGACGATTGGTATAATCGCGGGTGCACACGGGGTTATAGTAATGGCCGTATGAGAACCATAGAGTGTACTATTGTGTATGGTAAGGCACAGAACGTAACATTGCACGAAATATGAAACAGATGCAACGTGGTCAAAACATGGTGGATACGCCACTGGTACTTCCTATATATAAGTGTTTTCACCATGTTACCAAAATTTCATAAAACGTGCTATGAGAAATTCAGTGTTTTACAGACCATTTAGACCTGTTACAACCTTAGACAACTCAGAAACGCATTATATTCGATTATCCTTGACGAGACTTCATCTTTAACACGCTACTTTCATCTATCTAATACTTATATCATTCTTATACATGCATTCGTTTAGTAAGAATCGATCGTCCACTTCTATACTTCTAGTATTCTTCATTATTTTTGTCTTTTATATGAACCTCGTGGACAATCAAGTCTGTTAAACCGCCGTCCTATTCTTATTTCTTATATAGACGAACTTAGTAGACCATTATCACTTTATTCAAAGTACTAGGCCTTGTCGTTCTCCGAAACTTCATACTTTTCAAAACGTTTCAAATTTTCAAGGTCTCATTTCTTAATAATCACCTTATCGCCAAAACTTTTTCAAACCTTCCGTCTTCCAAAATTTCGGGACGAAATTTCCTAAAGGAGGGGAGACTGTAACGCCCTGCGTTTTCATAATTTCCCTATTTAGAAACCATTGCTTGAAATTCTATTTTTGGAAACCTTGTATTCTTGTAAATCGTTCTTTCTTTGTAATCATTATCAAACCGAGACTTGGATCATTAATGAAGCTTGTATTATGTTACGTTTATGTTATACGCATTCTATGTATGCTCGTATGTTCGATTTGGTGAATCAATCGATGTTTAATCGTTATTCTTGGAAACTATGTGCGAAACTTGTAATTAATCTAAACTTATGCATTGAACGTGTTTTGAACGAGAACGATACTTGGTTATGACATTTATGCGCTTAATTATACTTTGGTTTTGATTATCATGCTTAACTACACCTTATACTATGCTTTTGTATCAAAACAAGTCCCTAAACTCTCAAGATTGTACCTAAAAGGATCAAATACAAACTTCAGGGACTAAAGTGTAACAAAACGAAAGTTGGGAGACCCCTACCCGCCGCATGACGCGAGGGTCCTAGACGTCACGCGACGCCCTTGTTTCGGCAGAAGGTGTGTTTCTTGAGCTGTTGTGCACGAAATCCAACTCTCCAACCTCACCCAATCACCTTTAATCCACCTCTAATCACCTCCAATCACCTTCTAACTCATTCATTATAAATACCCACCTTCTCCAACCCATTTGACACTTTCACAACTCTCTAATCTTCACAAATTCACTCTCAATCTGCAGTAAATCTGAGTTTTGGACAGATTCTTGTAACTTCACTAAAGTGAGTGTAACTTGCTCATTTCTTAACCAAATCACTTGGTTCTTCTTCCTATTGCTTTGTTATGTCCTTGGGTTTGAATCCTTCGTTTTTCCTTGGAAGAATCATGCTTGGATTTGCCCTGAAATGGACTAAAACTTTCTGTTTTGTTTACTATTAATCAACAACATGTTATTTCTTATCCAACTTGTGTCTAACACATCTCACACCAATGTCCTAATGCTTACAACCTCTCTTATGGTTGGTTAAGCTTAAAAACATGGTTGGGACACTTAAATCAGAGGTTAAAACCTCACAAACTTTCTGTTTTAATTAGGGTTTTACCCACAAGTAGTGTTCAAGTGTGAAACTTGATGTATGTGTGATGGTTGGTTTAGCCTAGGCTATCCTTCATAAGAATCCACTCATTACTTGATGTTTTTCTATAGATTAGTTGTTGTTATTACCTTAATACTTGTATGTTCATGACCCTCCTTGTTGTTTATAACAACAAGTGTAGTGGTGAACAATAGAGGTGCCTAAATGGAAGCTTGTTCTTCCTACCTCATGTATGTATTCTATGACACAAAGAGGTACCTAAATGGAGACATTAATCTCCTACCTCATGCTTGAATCATAAGACTTGTAAACTATATAATATCTAAGTTATTCTATATGTATACATCTAAGTAACTAAGACTTGATGATGACTTAATAGTTATTTGTTAAGTGGACGTTACATCATCTATGACCATGCCCTTGTTACGACTCTAATGGATCTTAGAATCCATGAAATCATACCAACTCTTTTGAGTTTCAATAGTGTCAAGAACAAGAGTTAGGTGTACAAGATGACTATTTTCACCTATGTTACTTTCTATATATTTTAAAAACTCCGAATCTATAATCTTCCGTTATACGCCAAACTCACACACCTACGTTTCCTTGTGTAGAAGGACAAGGTGCTCCGAACTAATTCATCTACAAACTTGCTCTCGGAATTTCAAGTCACCACTTGTAAACCGTGAGTATACTCGTACTTTTCCCCTTTTTACTTTTACCACTTTTGGGGTATAACATGTTTACCTATTGAAACTTACACATGAACTTTTGTCTAAACACATGAACATTCCTATAACATGCTTGTCTATGTGATGGCTTGATACTTTAAATTTGGGTGATTCTTATGTGTTGAACTTATCATTAACTTCGTACGAGCCAAACCTTGACATATGTAGCGCTATAGGATTAACGACCCGCCTCTACTGAAACTTTGGTTATGTCATGAGCAAGTTGCGTTTTCTTGGTTTGATATGTTAGACACATGCCATATTTAATGTTTATCTTGAATCGCATGCTTGCTATGAGGGATTGTTCACACTTTTATCTTATGCTATGTATGTACCAAACTTGTATACTCGCCTTTGCTTTTGCATTGAATTGTATTTTAAACATGTTACAGGTTGATGATGATGAAATGAAAGAGGTAGCACGAAGCCTAGATACACACTTTAGACGTTAGGTTTAATATGTTGTATCGAATTTTGGTTATGTTGGTTTGTTATTTTGATTAAACTTGTTGTTATTTGGGATCTTGTATTGATGACTACTTGAAGTTTGGAAATGAAATTTGGATTATTAAATTATTGTCACAAATAGCGTTATGATGCCTCGAGCAATCTTCACACTTCGTCTCATCCCGATGTTTCCGCCATTGGTTGGGGTGTGACATCCAGTCAGTTCATCCATGGTCTTTGATTCCTCGATTGGCTTCTTGTCACCCTTTCGAAAAAGTTTATGCTTTCTGATCTGCGATTCAGTCAAGGTTGCAGATAGCTCAATGGCCTGACGGAGTGTGGTAGGGTTGCTACCAGTGATAATGTCTTGTACCGAGTCAGGCAGGCCGTCGATGTACCTTTCGATAGCCTTGTCGAGTGGGGCAACCATAGTCGGGCAAAGTAGACTCAACTCCTCAAACCTATCAGTATATGCCCTGTGTTCGCCACTATCTTGTTTCAAATCATCAAACTCCTTCTCCAACGCTCGTTGTTCATGACGAGGACAAAACTCCCTCATCATAAGAGCTCTCAGTTCAGCCCATGTCTGTGCTAGAGCAACATCTGCACCACGGTCTCTCATTACCCCGTTCCACCATGTAAGAGCCCTCTTCTGAAACACACTCGAAGAAAACTCGACCTTGCGATTATCCGGACACTGCACGTGGCGAAAAGTATTCTCGATGCTCTCGAACCATTGAAGAAGCCCAGTTGCTCCCTCAGAACCACTAAACTTGAGTGGTTTAGCCGAGTTAAAGTTCTTGAAATTGCATGTACCATTGTTGTTGTTGTTGGCTTGGTTCCATTGAGCGAAGAGATTTGGGAATTGGGCAGCCATCTGCTGCGCAATAATTTCTGCCAGCTCGGCAGTTGCTATCTGGTTTTCGCGTCGAGGAGGCATTCTAAAAGAGAAACAAGAAAGAAAGCAAATGAAATGGCATTGGATAAGAATAGGATGTTACAATTACCGACCATAATCATGGTTGATGGTCATTTGTTTGAATCCACGAAGCAAACAAACAACACCAAGGCTGAATCAAAGCAAATAGGTCCTCATAGTGTATCGCGAAGACATGCTCGCCTATAAGTGGACACTCACCCCAAGAGTTCCCAGGTAAGAGTGACTGGTCCGATTATGTGGATTTGTACGAACACTCTAACCTTAGACAGAAATCCCAGGGTACAGGCATTCACTCTTCCAGTTTGCACGTGTTCACACTATTTAGGACCCAAAACTTTGACGAGAGTTTTGAAAATTCAAAGGGGTTCAAAACCTTATAACAGAGGGTTCAAAACCTAGTAATTAATCATCCTAGAACATATGATTAGTTTTCAAAGCGGTTTTGAAATTTATGTTCTTGTTGTGGTCGTCGCCTAAGGATAGGTGACAGTATTGTTTTATGACTAAACGCAAGTAAACTCGCGTTAGGGTCCTAGGAAGGTTATAGACTAGGTCAAAGCATTACTAATAACCTAATTCCCTATAACCATTGGCTCTGATACCAACTTTTCTGTCACACCCCGACCACGTAGAACATACAAAACGTGACGGAAACGTCGGGGAGTGTTGTAACAGAATCAGTTGTTTCAAATCCATGGTAAATGAAGTTTCGTTTTATTAATCAAACATGAAAGTTTACATTGTTTAAACAAAAACCAAAGAGTACATAACATGAATTAACTAGTTCTTGTCTCGTTTTAAGTCACTAAGGCATAGGTCCGCCTAAGTATGTCTTGATAAATCCTATGTATCATCTCCTGAAAACACATGTGAAAATAGGTACGTCAGCATAAAAATGCCTGTGAGATACTTTGGTTTTGTGAAAACGGAATTCATGACTTATGTTTGAGAAAATGTTTAGTCATGAACCTTGTAATTTGCTTTGTCTTGTAAATCATTTGAAAAACGATAAGATCAGATGATATGTATAAATAAGAGAACACTATATGGTTAAACGGATAACCATGTAAAATGAGTTTGTATAAGATAAGTCGTTTGTAAAACAATGTCTCGTGAAAAGTGTGTTATTTGTATAATATGTAATGTGTCTAAACTGAAATGACTTAGATAACGCTACGATATATAAATTATACAAACATTTATATATAGGAAGTACCAGCGGCGTATCCACCATGTTTGTATCATATTACATACTCCACGTTACTCCAACCATTTACCCAAACCAACCACCATGTAAATTGTTCATGTATAAACCAAATGTCAAGTGTTATTGTGTAAACCATGTCGAAATGTCTATGTTCAATGTAAACCACCAAGTATGTATATCAATGTCAAAATGTTTATGTTTAATGTAGATCATGTAATGTGTACCCAAAATATATCTTGTATGGTAAGTGAGATGTATCAACTAAACCATATGTAAAATGCACAAAACAAGGTGTTGAAGTAAAACATGGTTTAAATCAACGTTATGTTTTGTGGAACAATGCATGCTCTACTGATATAAACATTTATGCGGTATTGTGAAATATGCATACATCCAAGCCTTGAGACTGTGGCGATAAACCCTTAAACAAATTAATGGTTTATCTAAGTTATGTATATCGAATTCGGTCATTCCTTCCAATCCAAACAAACCCAGGATTTCAGGAACGGGAGTTGTCAATTCCTATGGTACCACTACCTACTAACGAACGACGTGATCAATGTTAATGAATGTATTGTTCCATGTTAAACAAACCAAATGTGATACCAAAATGAAGGCATGTGATGTAAACAATTGTACTAAGTATGCACACAATGGGCATAAATAGCATGAAATGCAATGTGAAACAATGTACTAAGTACGCACACAATGGGCATACATAGTATGAAAATGTAATGTCAAGCAATGTACTAAATACGCACACAATGGGCATACATAGCATAATATGTATTGTAAAGCAATGTACTAAGTACGCACACAATGGGCATACATAGCATGAAATGTAATGTAAAGCAATGTACTAAGTACGCACACAATGGGCATACATAGCATGAAATGTAATGAAATCATGTACTATAATGTACTAACGAACATAGCAGGCATATGATGTGAAAACATGGAGAGCATGAAAGTAACAAGTAGGCACATGTGTTTCACCCCAAAACAGTTTGGAAAACAGTAAAAGAGGGGTTCAATGTACTCACCTGAGATTGCTTTGAATTCCTTGTGTAATAATCACACAATGCTAGAGATCACGGGATATCAAAAGGCACCTAATAGGTAGCTATATTAATATACCGGACCATAATCGGAATGATCGGATAGTATGCGGGTTCGTAAACCAAACGAGTATGGAAACTCGTGTAATATGGTTTAACAAAGCCTACATACTAAAATGAAACCTAACCTAAGTGCTTACGGCCCATCGCGACCCGTTTAGGTAGCTTATGCTACCTTAACGCGTCGTTCGCGTAGAACGCGTTTGGAACGCCTAACATCGTGACCACAAGGTATAACCTTTGAAGGTTATAGCTATGGTCACCTAATGTGTTTGGTCGGATCCTAATGATCGACCAAAAGGGTCGGGTTCGAAAGTATAAGCGATGGTTTAGATCGCTTACCTTACGACCCTATATATGCAATAAACTAAAAGTGACGAGCTAAGCATGTTAGAACATGCTTAACTAAGTTTAGAAAACAGGTTTGGCATCAAAACAAACGGCTTTGATGCTCATGAGTAGTTTGGTTACAAAATACACAAGAATGCGCATTTTGGCCGAAACTACGACTCGTCACTGAGCCTAGATAACGTGGTAATCAGTAGGTATAGTCACTAAGGACTATAACCATCGTGATCACGCTCACGTTATGAAGTTCTAATGAACTTCTCATTGACCATAGGCTGGTCAATGCAGAAAGTCAACAAAACGTTGACTTTCGGACTCGAAAAGCGAATAAAAGAATGAAAGAATACTTACGGAGGGTCCCCGAATGCTAATCTAGATCAAAGAGCTTAGGTATGAAGCAATGGCATCAACTTAGAGCATTTTGATCAGATTTGTGTGGGTTTTACATCAAAAGGGGGGGGGGTATTTATAGGAAAAGTAAAGCCGTTAGGATCGTTTCTTGAATATCGTGCCACGATCTTGAGCGTACACTTGTCACAAAGTTGTGGTGGCTCAAAATGACCCTTGGCTTCTGAAATGGTGAAAGGGCATTGCCCTTTGGTGTGTTTGAAAGGCCAAATTTGCAAGAAAGACAAAAAATTTGTTACTGGAAGTGCCATGCGGCCCGCATCAGGATCAGACAAAACTCAGGCGGGCCGCCTGGCTATGTCTGATCTGCACCAAGTTTCAGAATTGGCAGTTTTGGTCCCTGTTGCATGTTTAAGCCATTTCCGACACTTCTAAGGCCCGTAAAGCCAAATTTAAGGCCCTAAAATGATGCCTAATCATTGTGGACATGAAACATGCTCAAAAATATGTCGGATGTTGGTTCGTTTGGCCGTACGATCGCGATGTTCGGTTAATTACGACGGAATGCGCATAAGCGCGAAAAATGATCCAAATGACGCGACGAATGGATTTTTCTCATGCCAAACACTAAGGCATAATATTAGGATGCTTACATAAATTTTTGGACGTCCGGATGTATTCAGAACGTAAGTTATGCACGAAAGTGCAAACTTATGCACTTTTTGACACTTTTAGTCCCTGAATGATCCAAAAGTTTGTTTTAGCATACCAAACCCCTCAAAGCCTATTTCTAAGCTATGTAAAGGATATTTATGGTATGTTTAACTTATGGACATGTTTCGGAATGTTTTTTTACAGTTCAAATTGGCATACTTTCGCAGTTTGTCAAGTTTAGTCCCTGTAAGCGAATTAACTTGTTTTTGCCATACCAAAGACTTCAAAACTTATTTCTAAGTTATGTAAAGGTTATTTAAGGTATGTTGAGTATATGTTGATGTTCCGGAGTATTTGTCGCATTAAACTAAGTACGTTTACACACCAGTTTGCGTTTAATTCCCCAGAAAGCGATGTAGAGCTTGAAATCGAACAAGAGTTGATATGTGCAAACGATACACATATTTATACAAGTCCAAAGTATGAAATACAATATTTCATTGGTTTGGCGTTTGTTTGATGGTTGAAGTGACACAGGTGTCACACAGTAGTCCGGTCGGATAGCACTCCTTGCTGGTCGTTCCGTTCGTCTTTCACTTGGCTGTTTTGATCGTTTTGTAGTTTTATCGAGGCGCTTTTGACAACGTGTTAACCAACAGAACCCCATCTCGACCCTAGTAACCTGTTCGAACAGGAATCACCCAAGTTCAACCAGTTAACCGGCGCGAGGCAGTTGTTCTTGATTAACCCGAAATGGGTGGTCCCGTGGATAGAATCCAGATCTTGAGCCAACACATTATTAAGAACGAGTAGAGGTTAGAACGAGATCTGATTCTATCGGTTTTGAGTGCATTGAGTGTAAAAGAGTTGAAAGAAAGTTAGAGAACATTCTCCCAGTCCTTTTTACCGTGAATATGTTTAGATCTATGCAAGATCTTTGTTTATTTTTGTTGAAATCGGTTAGATTCAAGTTGTTCTTGGTGGATTGAAGCCAAAACATGAAGTTCTTCAAGAACACATGATGACATCATCATAGAACCCTTGAATCTTGGTGATTTCACGGTTAAAAGTGAAGATTTAAAAGATAGAAAGGTGTAAGAGTGCATGTAGATTAAGGAAGTACAAGATTTAGGACGAGATCTTACCGGATTTGAGAGAAATCGAAGAAAAAGCGAAGAACACGAGCTGCTCGGACGTCACTTGCCAAAAGTGGAAATAATGAAAGTGACATGGGTATTTATAGGATTCCAAAAGTGGAAAGGGTGGGTCAGTCGGATGACACCACACCCGGATGACAGGTCGGTCGGGTGGCACCTCGACCGGATGGCAGCACGGTCGGATGGTGATCCGGCCGGCTGGCATCTGGTTCGAGTGCTTGGTACGACAATTTTTGAATATTTCGATTTCGATTTCGATTTCGAGCATTGCGAGTACGATAGTGTTTCCTATTCAAATTACTTTTAATCCCAACCACTCATATTTCGCACTATCTCTTCTCCACTAATTAACATACTATATCAACATACAGTCATCCTTATTTCGTATTTGTTTTCTGATTGTGATTCGATTACGATTGAGTTTGATTGCGATTCGATTGATTACCACACATAGCATAAATAAACATGCACAAGTAACACATAAGGCACACACACACACGTATAATAATCACCAAATTGCGTAATTCGAGTTGCGAGCGCGATGTTGATTAGATTAGTTCGTTTAGCGTTTAGTTAACTTTATCGCATTGTTACTTCCTATTATTCACAGTCGTAAAGCGGTTCGTAGTGATAGATACACATTGATTACTGCGACTTTAATTGATTACTCCACATAATACAACTAACTTAAAACATAAAATAGACTAACTACAGTCAAAGAAGTCAAAACAGGAGTTGAGCAAGGAGAGACAGATTGCAATTAGCAATCTTTTCCCCCTTTGACTTCAATCTTGACTTTGACTTTGACTTCCGGAACACTGGGGTGTTTCACCCTCTCTCTCTCTCTTTCTCTGTCTACTCTCTCTCTCTCTATTACCTGTAATCCGATGAAGGGACCGACGGGGTGGCGTTGGATTTCAGCAAAAGGATCCGACGGGATGGCGGGTTCATCCTCACCATCGATCGCGATGATCATCATCTGCATTTAGGATGAAGGGTGGCTTTTTAAATTGTGGAGAGAGACCAAAGTATGGGTTTTCAAAAATGAAGGGTGGCTTTCAAAATTGTGGAGAGAGACAAAGAAATCTGACAAATATAAAAGGTGGGGAGAGAGAAGCCTGCCATAATTAATGTGGAGAGAAGTTGAGAAATGACATTAGTGGGGAAATGACCAAACTACCCTTTTAAGTGGCAAAATCTAATTGGCTGAGAGTGGTTCTCACGGTTCTTACAACTGGATGTGGTTTTCATTTTAGCGGCTCTCTCTCTCTCTCTCTCTCTATATATATATATATATATATATATATATATATATATATATATATATATATATATATATATATATATATATATATATATATATATATATATATATATATATATATATATATATATATATATATAGGGTAAGGTTCATGCGAGAACCGCGAGAACCAATGTGAACACAACCTAAAATAGCTAAAAAAAACCTAACCCCCACCCTCTCCCAAAAAAACCTAAACCCCCCCCCCCCAAAAAAAAACCTAACCCCCCCCCCCAAAAAAAAACCTAACCCCCCCCCCAAGTTAAATGCTAAAAACTAAAACCCCCAAAAAACCTAACCCCCCACCCCCCCCCCCCCAAAAAAAAAAAAACCTACCCCCCCCAAGCTAAAATGATAAAAACTAAACCCCCAAAAAACCTAAAAAAATCTAAAAAAATAAAAAAAAATCTATTTTTTTTATATTTTTTATGTTAAAATCGCAACTTTTAGTAGCCAAAATAAAAGTAAAAAATTTTAAAAATTTTTTTTGGCTACTAAAAGTAGCGATTTTCTTATAAAAATATTAAAAAAAAAATTGTGTGTTTTTTAGCTATTTTTAGGCACTTTTGGTTGTGTTCACATTGGTTCTCGCGGTTCTCGCAATAAAGGGTGGTTCCTAACGGATCTTTGTCCTATATATATATATATATATACATATATATATATACATATATATATATATATATATATAGAAACGGGATCCGGAGAAAACGCTCAAAAGTGTGAGAACGGTGAGAACGCTTCCTGGCCCAACACGTGTCACGCCGCTTAGAAAAGGGCGGAGGGGCTTTTTTGTCCTTTCATCTTCTGCTTTTCCAGTTCCGCTTTTCCCAATGTTGTTTTAATTTTTGGTTTTTAAGATTTTTGGCGTTAACCAAATTCAATAATTAATGGCGTTTTAATGGTTTCATTGTATCAACATTTTGGCGTTTATGGCGTTTATTCACATCGTATGCCATTGGATCCCAGGGGGCAGGAAATCTATTTGAATGGCGTTTTCCAAGGGGTTTTAAACAAGATGGCCTATTGTTCTATTATTTTTTTTAAACATTTTGGCGTTTGTGGTATCTTGGCGTTTTACTATTGTTAAATTATATTTCAACCACAGGAAAAGAAAATACAAGGGAATGAAATAAATTAAAAATCCTAATCGGATCTCTTTTCCCAATCTTCACTGTCATCAGTCTCTCTCTTCTTTAATAGTACAAGAACTGTCACCAAATATATGGCGTTTTATGTAAAACTTAACAAACCCATCGATTTGATTTTTTTTGCCTGCTCGTCTGTTGAACTGGTTTTTTTGTGGATGTTTGGGGACATAGATCTATGGTGTGTGAGTGGGTTTTTTGCTTTTTCTTTATTTGGATCTTCATCTTTATAGTGAACCCACTCTTCAGTGTCATTTATCTCTTCTCCTCATCCAAACCTTCTTCAAGAACAAAAACTACAAAATGCCATATGACTGGCATCAGTATCTTTTTCTTGAAATTTTGTCCATCTCATGCAGCAAAATCTTTCTAAATTACTCCCCTCTGATAACAATTCATTCAGTTTATTTGTTGGCGTTTTACAGTGGGTGGTATTTAGTAGTATTGGCGTTTGTTTTTTTGGTTTGATCAAATGGAAGTTGCTGAGACGTATCATTTTATAGGATGTCTTTTTGGCGCCTAAATTAGGTGGTGCATTATTATAATAAAGTATTCGTCTTTTCAGTTACTGTTTTGTAATTAATGTTTTTGATAAGCTTTATCTCTGAAGTCTGTAACACGTCACATCTTTCAAGTTTGGCGTTTTAGATTCTTCGGTATTATTGATTTTGTATTTACTGTTTCTAGTTACATTTTCAAGTTTGCTTTTTATTTTTTTATTATTTTTTGGGATTTTTATAATAATTTTTCAAAGTAATTTTATTATAGTTTGGGAGTTTCTTGGTGGCGTTTAACTGGATGATATCATTTAAACAAACATTTTGGCTGTTTTGGCGTTTTTATTATATATGGCGTTTTTATTATATAACAATTAACTGAAAAGGAAAATAAAAAAAGAGTATATAAACAATTGATCTTCCAAATCTTCTCTGTCACCAGTCTATTTCTTCTTTTTTGAATCATGTTAACTGGTTGATTCGACTTTTGTATGATTCATTTTGTTTTTTTTTTTTTTTGTTTTTCAAGTAGTTTTTTGTGTTGCTGTTTGGAAGCACACAGTCTGACATCAGCATCTTTTTCTTGAAGATTTGTCCATCTCATGCAGCAAAATGTTATTGAGTTTAGATCTTTCAGCCAACAATCTTGAATTTTTATAATCAACGATGTTTGATTTTTTTTAACTTTTTTGGCGTTTTACCGGTAAAAAGAACGCCAAGAAATAAGATCACCTTAAACCTCAAATTTTGATCATGCTAAAATCAATAATGTTTTGCTGTATGAGATGGACAACATTGTTAATCCTCGGTTAAGAAAGATAACTGACAATGTTGTCCACCCCATACAGCTAAACTTTATTGACAACAAACCTCAATAATGTTTTTGTATGTTTTGGCGTTATAAATTGGATGGAAGTTTAGGTTAAGTCAATAAGATTTTACTCAATGAAATGGACAATATCCTCACTTAAGCATTTTGTCAATTTCATTGAGCGAAATCTTACTGATAGCCAAACTGAATTTCAAAAAAACTTTTTGGGGTAGAAGATATTTGATGTTTGGGTTTTTTGGCGTTTCTAAGGCGAATGGGTTATATAAAATATGACGTTTGGGTTTTTGTGTGTGTTTTTAATTGAAGGTCTGAGATGTTGTATATAAAGGATTTTTTTGGCGGTTTTTTAGGCGGGATTTTACTATAATTAAGTTTGGCGTTTTCAGTGACGGACCCAGGAATTTTTCCATGGGGGTGCGAAACATTTTTAAAAATTTTAGGCCCCTAGGTATATAAGTAAAAAAATCGGTTCGTATCGGGTCGGTTCGGATCGGGTCATGTAAAATAAAAGAAATTGCGCCATAACGTCCCTACTCATGGTTCCTATCACACAAACAAATTGATGCATAAGTTCATCGCTCCATAACACAATGTTTCAATTTTAATTTTCAACCCTAGAAATCGTGTGTAATCACCCTAAAAATCATCTAAACAACATGATCACCCTAAAAATCATCTAAACAACTATAAACAACGTCAAAACACATGAAATTTCAAACCTATTTAAGAATTTTGTTACCCTTTGGTGTCGGACGGCGGTGGTTCGCGGCTGCTGATGACGTGCTGTTGTGGTTGCTGTTGTGTTCGATGATCGTTGGTAGGAGACGACCCAAGAGAGGGAGGACGGGAGGAATTCTAAGGGACTATTGGGCTTATTTTAATTATTATAGTTTGAACTTAGGTTGAGTTTGGTTAATGGGCTAGTAATTTGTGGGCTAATTATGTTTAATGAAATAGTGGGTTAAGGTATTGGGTATTTGGGTTAAGTTGGGTAGTATAAGTTTTTTATAATTTAGGTAGTTTTTTTAATTAGAGTTTACTAAAAAATTTTAAATATAAATCGAAAACATTTTTTACCTAAGGTGTGTGGACGAAAAATTCCAAGGGGTGCGGACGAAAAAATCCAAGGGGTGCAGAGGGGCTTTTCAACGGAAAATAGCACTAAATATTTTTTTTCCCGGGGGTGCGCCCGCCCACCTTGGGCTACATGTAAGTCCGCCCCTAGGCGTTTTATATTTAATGGCGTTTTACTTAGAATGGTCTGTGATTTTTGTTTTTGGTGTTTTATTTCATGAGATGGCGTTTTGTGTGGAGTAGTCAAAAGACCCTTTTACCCTTAATGAAGCGCGTCCACGTAATAAAATTGATGTTATTTACGAAAATGCCACCGCGCCAATCTAGTCCATAGATTGTTTTGATCGGACGATCGTTAAGCGTTCTCACCGTTCTCACACTTTCTACCATTTTCTCTAAATCCCGACCCTATATATATATATTATAGGGGAAGGTTCATTTGAGAAGAAATTTAATGTGAGAAGAAAAAGAAGAAAGTGCATAATGGTAAAACATTAAATAGTTTATAAATTCCCCCATTAATTATGTTATCTCTCATTAATAAAGCAAAAAACATTTTATTCCTACACATTTCAAAATTTATCCTACGTATATCTTACACTTACCGAAATTTACCATATGCGTATCTAAATTTATCATACACATTTAAACATTTATCCTACACATACTAAAATTTATCCTACACTGTCGAAAATTGTCTTTCATCCTAAATTATTTTATTTTCAAAGAGTATATTAAAAGTGAGTTACAATTTTAATTAGTTAGCTAATTAATTACAATTAGAAATTTACCTATATGCCCTTATTAATAACATTAAATACACATATTAAATGAACTAAAATAGAGCATTTCTATTGGTTTGAAACTTATTCTTTTTATTCTTTCAAAATTTTTCTTCTCATTTGAACCCTCCACTATATATATATATATATATATATATATATATATATATATATATATATATATATATATATATAGGGGGCTGCTAGAATGAGAACCACCCCGAGTTGTAAGAACCGCGAGAACTACACCCCACGGAGCGCCGTTCGCCATGATTTTTTTTTTACAAGTTAATGTGTGTATTATAAACACAGCCGTAAAAAATCATGGCAAACGGCGCTCCGTGGGGTGTAGTTTTTTACACCACAAGTTTGGTGTTTTTCAATTTTTTTTCTTTTTTTTTTCAACAAACTTGTGGTGTAAAAAACTACACCCCACGGAGCGCCGTTCGCCATGATTTTTTACGGCTGTGTTTATAATATACACATCTACTTGTAAAAAAAATCATGGCGAACGGCGCTCCGTGGGGTGTAGTTCTCGCGGTTCTTACAACTCGAGGTGGTTCTCATTCTAGCGGCTCCCTATATATATATATATATAGGACAAAGATCCGTTAGGAACCACCCTTTATTGCGAGAACCGCGAGAACCAGTGTGAACACAAACAGTAATACCTAAAAAAATCTAAAAAACACCCAAAATTTTTTTTTTATATTTTTTTACTATTTTTTATATAAAAATCGCTACTTTTTTTAAAAAAAAAATTTTTTTGGCTACTAAAAGTAGCGATTTGAACATAAAAAATAGTAAAAAAATAAAAAAAAAATTTTAGATTTTTTTTAGATTTTTTTTTAATTTTTTTAGATTTTTTAGGTTTTTGGGGGGTTTAGTTTTTAGCATTTTAGCTTGGGGGTGGGGGGGGGGGTTAGGTTTTTTTTTTGGGGGGGGGGTTAGGTTTTTTTGGGGAGGGGGGGGGGTTAGGGTTTTTTAGATATTTTAGGTTGCGTTCACATTGGTTCTCGCGGTTCTCGCAATAAGATGGTTCTCGCATGAACCTTACCCTATATATATATATATATATATATATATATATATATATATATATATATTAAATATAAATAAATCTTTTTAAAAAATGGGCCCCGTATAAATGGGCCTTGTACGGTCGCACCACCCGCACCCCTCCAAATTTGGCCATGTAAAAAAGCATGATCAAAGAAAAATTTTAGGCTTCTAAAATTAAAAATCTAATGCCTCGATATTAATTCATATTCATATATTGATAGATTGCGCAAGTGTCGTTCAAAAAAAAAAAAAAAAAAAAACAAGATTGCGCAAATAGGATTGTTCATGTTTTGATAAATTTTTGTTAAATAGTAAATCAAAGCGTTAGTAATCATCGAACACCGATATCAAACCGTCATTTGCTCTCCATCACGACTATATACACATGCTAACCTTCGCCCACATGCATTTAGAAACACCACTAGCAACCACTCACCCTTCGGTATCCACCCCTTTGAGAACATATTAAACTTGACTACCATTTATGTTGAGATCATTTAAAACTATAACTTTTTTTTTTTTTTAACGGCCGACAAAAAGATTTTATTCATAGTAGCAAGATGCTACAAACCAAATGTACACCGATTACACCAGATTACATATCAACTATTACATTACATAACACCAAGGTTAAAACTACTCCACACCTCCCATGTTAACGATGCCGTTTTTGATCGGTTTTTTACCCATAAATACGCCAAAGACTTTATCTCATCTAAATTTTTTATAAAATTAGGAACCGCTTGCCTGAACACCATTTCGTTTCTCAACTTCCATATGCTCCAAATGGTCGTCAAAACCACTGCATGGATCATTTTCCTTCTCTTCGGCCTCGGACAAGCAGCATGGATTAACAACAAATCTTTAAGACTGAATGCTATAATCGGCTGGATCTTTAACCAAGCTGCTAGATTCTGCCAAACCATTTGAGAGTACTGACACGAGACAAAAAGGTGTTCACAGGTTTCTTCGTAATCTCCGCAGAACACACACATGCGATTCAGAACCGGAATGTTACGACGGGCTAACGCACACTTAGTCGGAAGCCTCTCCATTGCTGCCCTCCAAGCCACAATCCCAACCTTTTTCGGGACCCAATTATTCCACTCGAAAGCATTTTCGGGGCTGATACGACCGGCTGAACTAAGAACACGCTTGATACTTGCAACGCTGAAGGAACCATCCACTTCATACTTCCATCTCCAGCCATCCGGAGCCGTCGAAAAACCTTGACTGTTCAAAATTGTTAACAATTGCTGAAGCTGGGTATGTGCATCTGGACCGAGCTCAGAATGAGCCCAAGCCCAAATAAAAGCAGGCCCGGAACCTGAAGATACCCACCGATCAGCCACCAAGCAATCTTTGTGCGACTCTTCTTTAAACAAATCAGGGAAATAAATGAAAAACGGACCCGGTTCGGCCCATTTATCCAACCAAAAATACGTGTTATTTCCGCATCCCACCACTGCTGAAAACGCGTCCTTCATATCAATATCAGCTTCTAAAAGAGGCTGCCAAATACTATAAATATTCCTCCACGGTCCGGCCACTGCATTTTTAACCGGAATATCGTTCCAAGACCTTGCCTTATGATGAATAGCCCATATGACTCTACGCCACAGCCCCGATTTTTCTGATTTAAACCTCCACCACCATTTTGCTAACATGGCCAAATTAGCATCCCTTAGCGATCCAAAACCCAAACCCCCATATTCGACAGGCGCAATTGTTTTATCCCACGCCACCCAATTCATTTTTGCTTTCTCTTCCGACCCACCCCAAAAGAAAATTCTACGAATCTTATCCAACGCGTCAATGACTTTAATTGGCGCCTTGAATAGAGAAAAGTAGTATGTAGGTAATGCATTCAACACCGACTTAATTAGTGTAATCCTTCCGCCATATGAAAGTGTTTTAGCTTTCCAAATTGACAACCTACTTTTAAAAATTTCAATCACCGGTTTCCAATTCTTGGCCAAATTCATATTGGCACCAACTAATAAACCAAGATGTTTGAACGGAAACGTACCTTGCCTACACCTCAATATATGTGCCATCTCTTGGATTTCCTCTTCGTTCACGCCCACCCCATACACACTACATTTGGCTAAATTAACTTTTAGACCAGAGACCAAGTAGAAGCATCTTAGAATCCGCCGAAGATTATTAGCATTCGAAACCGACCATTCCCCGGCGAATATTACATCATCCGCATATACCAAGTGAGACAAATAGGGACCATCATTACAAACTTTGATCCCATTGAACAACCCAACTGAAACCGCTCTCTTCATTATGCCATTTAGTGCCTCCATGACAATTACGAATAGAAAAGGTGAGAGTGGATCACCTTGCCGAAGCCCGCGAGTGCACTCAAATTCCGGAGTTGGCGACCCATTTACTAGTACCGAGGCTCTAGCTGAAACCAAAGTTGCCATAACCCATGCTCGCCACCTATTAGGGAATTTCATCTGTAACATGATCGAATCAAGAAAAGCCTAGTTAACCGAGTTATAAGCTTTGTTAATATCCACCTTAAAAAACATTCCACTTCTTTTAGCTTTCTTCATCCAACTAAGGACTTCGTTAAGCACAAGAGGACCGTCCATTATATTCCTTCCTGCCAAGAAAGCTGATTGCTGCTCGGAAATTAGACCCCCCACGACACCTTTCAACCGATTGACCAAAACCTTGGAAATAATCTTATTAATCACCCCAATGAGACTAATGGGCCTAAAGTCTGCTGGACTAACCGGGTCTTTAACTTTAGGAATCAGAGCGATGAACGAAGAAGTACAACACGAGTTTAGAGTACCTGTGTCGTAAAATTTATTAAACAGTTTGACTAAATCCTCCCGAAAAACCGGCCAGCATCTTTTAACGAACTTGAAATTAAAGTCATCCGGCCCTGGAGCTCGGTCCCCATCACAATCCCACACAGCTGCTTTGATTTCCTCTACTGAAAACGGTTGCACAAGCATGGCAGCCTCATTATCCGAAATGGTAGCCAAATTTGGACATACCAACTCCGGCCTAACAGGCATTGGCTCCGTGAACTGGAGAGCAAAAAACTCAAACAGAGATTCCTTCACAGATAGGGGGTTCGTAATCCACTCTCCGTCAATCATTAAGCCATTCAGCCTATTCGAACTAATATTGGCGTTAATAATATGGTGGAAGTAGGCAGAATTTTCGTCTCCATCAATAGCCCATTTGGATCTGGATTTTTGTCTCAAATCCAAATGTTTTATTCTGTCGAACTCAGCCATGTAAATTCTACACTCCGCCCTCTCAGCTAGTTCTTCATCCATCAACATTCTTTCTTCCGCCAAATTTTCTATACTCGCTAATCTCCTTTTTTTGCTATTATAGATACTTTCCCTACTACTTTGCTCAACTTTCAACCAAGATTTAATCTTATTCTTTAACCATCTCAGTTTAATAGCTAATGCAAGGTCACCAGGGCCAGAGAAGGAAAAAGCGCCGCCCATCTATAGTACGAAATCCAAAAACCCGGGAAACTCGAACCAAGAGTTGAAGAAACGGAATGGAACATGTCCAAAATCTGTCTGAACCGTGGACAAAATAATGGGCCGATGGTCCGATGCAACTCTGTCCAATGCAATCACCGTTGCGTTTGGCCATTGTTCCCTAAAACCCAAACACACAAGAAAACGATCCAATTTACTCAATTTTTTTCCGTTATCCGAAATGTATGTATAGTTTCCCCCGCCCATATTATATTCCACCACACCAGCTGAAAGAATAAATCGATTAAACTCATCCGCATTGGCTTCCACAAATTCAGAATTGAGACGCTCGGTTGCGTCCCTAACCTCGTTAAAATCCCCTATCATGACCCATAGACCTTGTATCGCATTTTTAATATCCAATATTTCCGCCCATAAAGCTCGGCGGCCTCCCGCCTCATTAGGAGCATATATATTCATATAGTTGATTTTACACCCGGTTTGCACAAGGAAACCTGAAACCACAATAAAGAATCTGCTTTTAATTATATCAACACACCTGAATACAGACGGACACCAGATGCACGCTAGACCCCCCGATCTTCCATGAGAATTTTCCACAGCTACGTTGAATTCAGCTCTTCCCCAGAATTGATTAAACTTAAAGTTCTCCGCATCTTGTAACTTAGTTTCTTGAATAGCAATAAAATGAATTCCATAACTAGTCTTCAAGCCCCGTATCCAGTCCGATTTGCGGCTGTCCCGCACCCCCCTTAAATTTATGGACAAACAATTCATCTAAAACCATTTTGGACACCTTCATCTGCTACTAACCTCTCAGTTTCTGGCACAAATCCATTCAGATCAACCCCAATTAAGTTCCCGACACTGATTGTGGCTTCCACCTCTTCTGCGAGATCATTCCGAGGAGCCTCACCCGATGTATTGTCCCCAACAAAATCCCCCGAGGCACAATCCCTAGGGTTAAACCCTAAGTCGGGGGTTACCAAGGCCACCGGGTGATCGATAGGAGAGTTACCACTGATTTCACCAACATTACCGGCGGTGTTTCCAGAGTTTTCGCGAGCAGGGGTATTAAGATCTAATGGCTCAACAGTGGGCATATTGGATTGAAGAAATATCCTCTGGGTGGGCCCCTGAGTTGACCCAATTGATGGTGGACTCCGTTCCTCCCTGTTCCTTTTTCCCAGATTTGGGCCTATAATTGGGCCATTATTATTTGGATCAACACTTGGCCCACTCTCCACCGAAATTGTCTTGTTAGGCCCTTCATTCAATTTGTTTTTTAGAATCTCCACGTGACCATTTACTGCCACATTAATTCCATCCCCATGCGCCACCTTTGTACCATCCCCATGCAAACTTCTGGGAACCTGAACATCACTATCTGACAATGACCCATGGACTTCCACTGCCTCCTGACTGTCCAGAACCTGTTCGTTATCCACCGGAGGATTTTCCGGCCGGTCGACCATGTTGGCTACATCATTCCGGTCTCCTGATCCGTCCCCATTTTGCCTAAACTCACCATCTTCCACTTCCTCCATATCCGTTAATTCATCTTCTGAGTCCGATTCCATCTCCGATTCCGACTCCTGGGAACCCAACATAGATGGTGCGTCCACCTCCGGTATCCATTTTTGAACTACCTCCGTCACCCAAGCTACTATTGATTTATTATTCCACTTAACAACTACCGCCTCATCAATCTTGGACGGCACAGAGGTCACTACCGTCACTGATCCGTTAGAATTATCTTCTTCCTGCCATGAGAAATCCGAACCTTCTACAACTCTACCAAACAATCCACCAATGTTATCAAATAAAGTATTATCCCGGATAATAAAAGGAACTCCCGTAATGTTCAAATACGCCAGTCTGCTGTAAGGGACTTCTTCGCCATTCCAGAGATGATACTTAGAAAAGACCGACTTGAAATAACCTTCATGCAGATCCATGCAGACCCTCGCGTACTCCTTATCTCTAAATGTTAACAGGAATGTTAAACCACCAATGAACGACAGACCAACTTCATTCATTCCTTCATCTTCAATAGATTGCCTCATTTTATTTATTGGCATAGCATTTCTGACCTCTCCTATCACAGACCTCCCGATACAATGGATAGGGTACATGGAACCTTTACCCTCAACAATGACAACCTTAGCTCCATTCTTGTTACCCCCTTCACCTCCTTTGAACAGATCCGCGCACGACCTTCCGCCCTGAGAATCCTCCCTGGATGACGACCCCTGATTCGGAACTCGGTTCTTCGACGGATTATTGCCGTTTCTCCCAATACCACCTCCTTGTTCCTCGTTCTATTGTTGTCCGTCTTTTGGTCTCCAAACGTTCCGACCCATCTTCTCTGGGGGATATATTATCTTCTTATGTTCCTTATCATATTTGGCTAATGAAACCACAACTTTCATGTTAAACATTATCACAGAATTCATTAAGGCCAACGTCTCTTTCATATTCTCCACACCGACAAATCGAACAAACCCAAAACACCTCCCCCTCGAATCTCTTTTTCTGGCAACATACGCATCCGAGACAAAACCAAACGGCTTAAATGCCCTCCATAAAATACTCCTAGTTACCTTCTCCGAGATGTTTTGCACCAGGAAAGTCCATTCAATGCCATCCCCTCTGCCCTTGGAATTTTTCCGGTAGTTTACATCCTGCCACGGACCCCCATTATCCGGCTCTCCTTCACCATCCATCATCATAATTCTTCCAGCAACCAACAGGAGCTTAGGCGGCGAATGTAAGTCCCCGGAACCCAGATGACACCAAACTTCCACGAATATCAAGATATCCCCTTGCCCCTCCGAGAAAAACAAACGAAACAGCAGCCGCCTGACCCTAAAGGTGTTAATGGGATTCGAATCGATCTAGCTGAACTATACTCAGATAGCCGCGATCAATATCAGACCCACTAAGCCCCGAAGGAATCAAGAAACCACTGCGGGAAAGGAGGGATGAAAGGGACGAGAAACCAGACCACCGAAGGATATGAACCGACCTGGAGAGGGAGCCGCAGGATCAAGATAGAAGGAGAGGTCAGACCGTTATTCCAGGAGAAGAACAGGACCTCTCGTGCTATTTCGACGTGGCAGGCTCCGGCAAGTAACTCTCTTATTTCATGAATAACAATAGTGTTTTCAAAGAATATAGTTACTCAAAATCACTATGTTTTTCAAAATGTGGTTGAACTAACAATATAGAGTATGACTATATGTTACATCTAAAAACTTTTTGCCATAAAGAGACATAAAGTTGGACATCTTCCCTTTACGTGGAGTGTGTCATTTGTGCTGGCTTACATGTACGTCAATAATAATTGGTTCCAGTTTGACTTTCATATGACTTCTTTTACCACCTAACTCTGTTTACTTTGACTTTCTATACCTTTGAGATTTTGACCATAAAATCTTTTTTCTTTTCTGGCAAATGGCAAGCCCACTCTCCTTATCCAATACAGTTTATACATTTCAGAATTTAATTTCTCCACCTTTTTTGCTTTCTCAATTGGACGTCATCAATAAAGTTTATTTTCTTCAAATATTCCTATTTATGTAAAATATAAACATATTTGTTTAATGTTAGGGTGATAGAGGTGGGTGCGGGGAGTGATGCGGGGAGTTAGTTTGCCTTGCAGGAACACCGCCGCCATCAACTAAGTCACCTCATGGGGGGAGTGAATTCGGGGAGTGTTCACCGCACAAGGGGAGAGGAGGGAAGATGAGAGAGAGAGAGAGAGAGAGATGTGTATAGTGGACCTCACTCTCTTCTAACTAATCATACATTTTTTTTTTCTTAAATGGTTTGGGTGAATCACCCTTGTTTTTTTAAATGGTTTGGGTGAACCACCCTTGTGATTAAGGGCAAGAGGGGAGTTGGAGAGTGAAGTCGACATGACAAGAAATCATTGACGGGAAGTTACCCTCAAGAGGTGACCACCCCTCTCACCCTTATCGCTAGAAGGTTACCTGTTCTAAAAGTATGAGGTTTTGTTAACTTGTTGCAACCTTCAACTAGTAATGTACGCAGGGATCATTTTAATATACCCAAAGAAATATGCTAGAATATGAAAAAACAATTAACACCACTAATGAGGTGGTGGTCCGTCAGTAAAGACAAAACCTTTAAACACCCTAGGAGGGAGAGGTCTTGAATTCAAGTCACACAAATGATAAGAGTAAAGAAATTTGCAGTTAAAAAAAAAAAAAACAATTAACACCATCATATTATTTTGTCGGTGGTTCTAACTTGATAATATAACATGATTGTAACTAAATCAAACAACTTGAGGTAATATATATAAATTGATAAAACCGTTGCCATGACATTATAGCCTTGTGGTATCTTGGGGTGGGATTAGGCTTAGGGACAATCAGGTCCCGGGTTTGATTCCCACAAGAGGGTTTTTTTCAAGATTTATTGAGTGAGCTTCCTCCCGAATTGGTATATAGGCATTATTGCCTAGGGAAGATGTATGATCGGGTGGTTTTGCTGGTGGCACGATGATGCTTTAGTTAGTGGTCCGTCAGTGACATAAATTTACCATTCAATTTTTTTTTTTTGATAAAACCGTTAATATATTTGCTTGGAAAGTAGAAACGGAAAGAATCACGACATGTGAAACTCTGATAAAAAGAAAGTTATCCGTGGAATCGGTTTTGTGCAACATGCGTGGTGAACTCGGAGTATATCCTACAAACCTGCAAAGTGCAAACGACATCTGGTAAGTAGTAAGCCAATGTTGTAACGTGCTACCTATTTATGCAAAAATAATAAAGAAGGCTATACAGACTTATTGGTGCATTTGGAGGACAAAAATGATAAAGTATCTAGCAACAAAAATGATAAAGTGTACCAAAAATGATAAAGTGCATTTGAAGGCTGTACATCCTTAACATGTTTGAAGATATCAAATTGCTTTTTTTTTTTTTTGTGGGTGAGAGAGAGGACAAAGATAAAAAGTTTAGATTGGTTTTGCTCCCTTAAATGTATCTGTTAATTTGGCATCTTTCTTTCATTTAATCTCATGTACCCCTTTTCTAGTCCCTTGCTATAGGCAATTTTTTAATCCACAAATATATTTATCCAGTCTTTAAAATAAAAGTTTGATAAAAAAACTATAAAATTACATAGAAGTGTGAAAATAGAATTCATTCAGAAGAAAAAAGAAGCATATTGCTCCAACTTCCAAGATTTTGTTTTCTTGGAGTAGTTTATAGTTTATTAACTTTCTTGAATTGCTTCCAAAACATTATTATTGGCTCCATCACTATTATAATATTAATAAGTGTGTGTTACATGTGCATTGATGTGGTGTCTCTTTGCCATTGGATCTAAAAAGTCAACTAAAAAACAGCCCCATCAAAGCACTTTTAATTCATGATGAAATAATAAAACAATTACTATCTTTTTCAGATTGACCATGACCAAACATGTTTCCATAGATCAATGCCATTGCTATGCTAGCTCATCTGATTAATATTTCCTTACAGTCTGTCATCTTCAATCTCTCTCTCTCTTTACAATCTCTCTCTAGATCTTTAACTTGCAGACTCCACATTCAAGCACTCAGTTCAAAAATCTTCAAATTAACAAAATCCCTTCATGGGTTCTTCATTTCACATGATTTGTGACATGGGTTTACTTCAAGTTATATAAAAAGTTTCAATCTTTTTTTTTTTATTTCAAGAAATGGATCAGAAAATGCTTCTTTTTCAGCCACCACCACCACCGCCGCCGCCGCCGTATGAATCCACCGGAGACATATCCAACTTAAGCAACAATGTGAGTCCAAGTGTTTTGCTAATCATCATAATCCTTGCTATAATCTTCTTCGTTTCTGGATTACTTCATCTTCTTGTTAGATTTCTTGTAAAACCATCAAATAGAGACCCTGATGAATATGACAATGTGACTGCTTTACAAGGCCAGTTACAGCAACTCTTCACTCTTCATGACTCTGGAGTTGACCAATCTTTCATTGACACACTTCCTGTGTTCACCTACAAGTCAATAGTTGGTGTGAAAGACCCTTTTGATTGTGCTGTTTGTTTGTGTGAGTTTGAGGGTGATGATAGTCTTAGATTGTTGCCTAAATGTAGCCATGCTTTTCATATGGATTGTATAGATACATGGCTGTTGTCTCATTCCACTTGCCCTCTTTGTAGAAGTAATTTGGTTATTGATTATAATCCAAACACTTGTTGTTCACCAATTGTGCTTGTTCTTGAAGCTGGTGAGAGTTCTAGAGATATTGTGGCTGATCCCACTTTTCAAAGGGTGACTTCCCAATTTAGTGGTGATGTACATGACTATGAAGAATCTGAATTTGCGCATTCGAATTCGGGTCAAAATGAGGTGAAGGAAGAGGAGGGTAAGGAGAAAGTGGTTGCAGTTAAGCTTGGTAAGTTCAAGAATGTGGATATTGGTGGTGTTGGTGGTGGTGATGGTGGTGGTTGTGGTGGTGATGAGAATAGTAAGAATATTGATGGTAGGAGGTGTTTCTCAATGGGATCTTTTGAGTATGTGATGGATGATAATGCATCATTACATGTACAAGTTAGGACCCAAATCAAGAAACAAGCTTACAAGAAGTCAAATCTCCCCATCACTCCTGGCCACAGACCAGCAATGTCGGAATGTGGAGGCGATTCTAGACGGGATTTTAGCGGTATTGAAGCGTTTAGAAGTGTTAATGGTGGCAGTATTAGGAGGGAGAGCTTTTCAGTGTCCAAGATTTGGCTTAGAGGGAAGAAAGAAAAGCCTAATTCAACGGTGTCGGTGGCAGCCACCATTGAGCCACCGCCAATGGGGAGTTTCTCGTTACAGTTTTTGCTTCGACAGAATGTTACGGGAGATGAATCGAAAGAGGTGGGTTGTGATGATCACGAAACGCAGAGTGGTAACAATGTTGAACCACAAGTAGCACCAAGTCCACCATCTTTGGCAAAAAGGAGTCTGATGTGGCTTATGTGCAAGCAGAAAAACAAGGTTGTTCATTCATCTTTGTCCACAAATGTTTAGAATTTTGCCATAAAACATGTTTCTACTTTCTTAAAGATTCTTATTAGTACAAAGGAACTAAACACTTGATTAAAATTTATGAAACCTCATTACAAAGTGTATGCATTTCATGATTAGTTTCTTTTGGTTTATTCTTTGAGAAAATGAAACGGTTTAGGCGTTTGTTTATATCGACTAAACACAGAAGTACAAGCGTAACCGCGCCCCAAATGGCTAAATTGTTTTGGTTAGCGAGATTAGTGTTTGTAGCATTATGTCTAAAATGATAGTTTGGTGAAGATGGTTATGTTTTTCAAAGAGAAGTAGTTAGTTATGTTTGAAAATTAAAGTACTTTTAGGTTGTAATATTGGCGTGTGTTAAGTAGGTTTGTGCTTGAATTTTTTGACATATTTGATAATGACTCCTACTTTAGATGAGATAGGATGATTTTGACACTAGCTACTCTAATCTCCTTTGAGTTGTATTTTATTTACCTGCCTAATTATGAAGAAGTCTACTGACATCGAGTAAATTACAAAAATCGTCCTTTATCTATGTCACTTATTGCAAACTGTGTCCTTTATCTTCAATAATTTTAGAAAACGTACTCGATGTTTGTAAACCCTTGCAAGTTATGTCCTTTAGCCCTGACTCAGTTAATTTTTGTGGTTAAATCTGACCAAATAGACCCCACACGAGGGTGTATTTTTGTGCTTAAATCTGACTAAAATGGACCTCACATGAGAGTAAAATGACCAAAATACCCTCATGTGGGGTCCATTTGGTCAGATTTAACCACAAAAAATTAACTGAGTTAAGGCTAAAGGACATTTGCAAGGGTTTGCAAACATTGAGTACGTTTTCTGTAATTATTGAAGATAAAGGACACAATTTGCAATAAGTGACATACATAAAAAACGATTTCTGTAATTTACTCATTCTAATATAATGGGTAGGATGAGCATTTGGTATTGGGTATCGGTACCAAACCGGTACCCATTTTTCCTGTTTTTTTTTTCGGGACCGGTACCTTACCGTACCGGTATTCGTTTTCCGGTACTGGTCTACTGCCATGCTCATCCCAAGTTAGGAGTGGTTGCTCAAGTCTGGACCAGTGACCGCCTGACGGAGATGACCTATAATATAGACTGGATCACTGGACCGGGGTAATGGTGGGTAGGTTCCTGCTGTATAACACTGGAAATGTATTACACAAACCTAAAAACTCCATTGCATATCACAACCGGGTCCGCATATTAAGAAAAAAAGAGTCAACCCAACCGATCTAAAATATTTTTTTCCACATGTAATGAAGGATTCTAAGTAATATACCACCAAATCAATCAACAAACTCCAATTCTAAACATTGCATACCAATGCGGGACCCATTGAAGTGGAAAGTCCAGAAGTGGTTTTTAGTTTTTACAATGACCAAACTTATACCAAGGCTGCGCGATATGGGTTGCCAATCCCCTTCCATCTCAGCAAAAAATCATCAACAACGCCCCCTTTCATACTACGGGCGCCATTGATGGGGCACTATTAATGTCTAGTGATTAGCGAGCAATAATGGATGGAATTGAAGGTCCCACTTTAATTTTAAACCTTAAAACCAAAAAAAAATAATAATAATAGGAGGGGGGGGGGGGGGGGGGGGGGCTGCTTTTTTAACCCATACAATGGACTTTATTTATAAAAGACAATAGAGCCTCTTATCCTACATGACATCTATGTGTGATGATGTATCGCTACAAACCATACCTCACAGCCTAATAACAAATTATTATAATCCCAAACTTTGATCATGTTCAAAAGTGTTCTGAGTGAACTTAACCCCACCCGTGCCAAAGTTTCCCCTTAGAGCCGCTATCCAATCCGACTCACCTTCTCAGTTTGCACATGCAATGACTAATGACTAGAAATCTATGATACCAAGTTCAATAAAAAACTAAAGGGGTAAGTCAAACGTCATAATTATGTGATCCAAAATTCTTTTTTCATTTCTCTTATTATGCCTTTAAATATAGTAACTTATACGTAATATTAAGGATTAAGTTATTCTAAAAAACTCCAATTTATAAGTGTAAGAAGGATTTATAGAGTGACAAGTGTTTACCACCACCCAAAACTAAAAACCCACTACACCACCACCCAAAACCTAAACACCCACCCCACCCCACCACCACCCAAAAACCTACCCCCCTCCCCCCCCCCCCAAAAAAAAAAGCTAACCCCCCCCACCCCACAAACACCTCCTCTCGACAATATATATATATATATACACACCACTATATAGGGAGCCGCTAAAATGAAAACCACCTCCAGTTGTAAGAATCGCGAGAACCACTCTCAACCAATCAGATTATGCCAACATAAAGGGTAAGTTGGTCATTTACCCCAAATGTCAAATCTTACCTCTCTCTTCATTTAAACCATTGACTCTTTATATACCTCTCTCCTCTCTCCTCTTTCATCTCTCATTTACCAGCATCTTTCATCTTTGTACAAAAATCATCTTCACATTGAGTCTTGAGAAACCCAAATCAGAACTCAAACCAACCACCATCTCTCATCTTTGTTCAAAAAATCCTCCACTTGATGATGACCAGCGAAACCCCCTTTTTCCCACGCATTATTGATACTTTATTTTGTTTAAATCTACAAGAATCAACTTCAGCAACTTGTACCAACGGCAAAGCCGTTTTCCGGCAACCACGGGAGCCGCAAGCAGCGGCGGCAGGGGACGCACGACGGCTAGAAACGCCGAAACGGCGGCCGCCCAAATCGGACGCACGGCAGCAGGGCAAGCAGCGGCGGCAGGGGACAAGAAGCTTCAAAAAGGTTCCAACGACGAATCCGTCGGCGGCGGCGGAGGCGGCGGCGGTGTTCTGGCCCGACGATGAAGATGGTGTCGATGGTGATGCCGGTGGTGCCGATGGCTCGGGTTCGGGTCTCAGGTCAGCCGGTTCAGTCTCGTCTAAGTTTGATTTTATTTCAGGTCAGTTTTGATTCAGTTGTCTTTGTTTCGATTCGGCGCGTTAAAAAATGTGAAAAAAACGGCGCTTTAAAAAACGTGTAAAAAACGGCGCGTTAAAAAAACGCCGAATGAGAAAAACGGCGCGTTAAAAAACCTGGTGTGCAAAAACCGGCGCGTAAAAGTTTTTTTCTTGTGCAAAAATTTTGAATTTAAAAATGCTTTTCTTAAAAAAATTCTTTTAAAAAAATAAAAAGTAATATAATAAAACAAAAAAGTAATAAAAAAATAATAAAGACAAAAAGACAAAATAGAGTAATTTTACTATACTACCCTTTTGAATTAAAATATTAAAGACATAATAAGACAAAATCTATTTAATTTTAATTTTAGTTACTTTCAATCTCATCCATCCATCTTCTTGATTTAAAGGATAGAAAGTGGTTCTCACGGTTCTTACAACTGGAGGTGGTTTTCATTTTAGCGATCCCCTATATATATACTGTTTTGGAGGTGGGTGATGGGGTTTAGGGTTTTTTTTAGTGGGTTTTTTAGAAGCCTTTGTGCTCTTCTTACAATAAGGAGTCTCTGTATTTGATCCCAATTCGTAATATTAATTATATTTTATCTTACAATATTATTTGATCCTAATCCGTAATATTAATTATATTTTATCTTACAATCTATACTATATAATAAAAGAAACTACTTTAGGGACACTTGTCATTATATTAGGTCATCTCTTATAGATAATTATTATTTTAATTTAATCTTTTCTAATTAATTATAGATAATCATCCTACTAATATTATTTAGTTTAATATATTATATTATAAATAACCCTCCTATTAAATATTATTAGTTTAATATCTTATGGATAAATATTATTAGTTTAATTTATGTGAGTTTTATATATTTATAAATCTTAAGTATAAAACGACTTATTTCACTCTTCCATGTTTAGACCATGCACACTTTACTTTGTTATTTCACTTTACTCCATATTTAGACCATAGACTCTACTTTAGTTCAATTTCTTTATAGTCTATTCTGTTAACTTTATACTCGGTATTTCATATCCACCTCCCTTTTTGTAGTGTTGTTTGTCACATTTTTAGCGTTGGTTATGGATCCATGATATGAAAACAAATTATGTTATCGATTGAAACAACCGATGATGTGAACATCTATATCTAGATATAGTATATATAGTTAAAGAAACCAATATGTGACAGGTGTCATTCATTGGAGTCACCTATTTTGGGGGTTTTCCGCCTTTCTTTTATATTTATTATTTAGTATATAAATTAGATTTTTTACTATTATTAGTATTTTTATTATTTATCAAATATATTGATTACTTAAAATTTATATATAAGACTTTATCCAAATTTATATTTATTTAATACACCATTAATCCAAAATTATATTTATTTAATATACTATTAATCTAAAATTACATTTATTCAACTCGTGTAATACATAGAGTTTTTAAAGATTTAACTTTTTTATTATTTGGAATATAAATTACAATACACGAGGTTCTTAAAAATATAATATTTTTTATTATTTAATATATAAAATTACATTTATTCAACACGTGTAATAAATGGGGTTTTTAAAGATATATTGTTTTATTATTTAATATATAAAATAACATTTTTTTTTCAACCCGTGTAATACACGGGGTAATAATCTAGTATAGTTTATATAATTTCTAACCTTTATTGCTTGCTATTTAATATTTTATTTTCTAAACCATGTAATATAGAAGAAACATCGGTTGTAATCCACCAAATTAAAACATTATATATATGAGTCTCGACCGGGGGTTATCATTTATTTTCTCTTCATCGATACGAACTGGAGTCTTCTTGATGAAATGTGCAAAAGTAAACAACACCCTTAGCTCATTAAGAGGAGAAGCATGGTTCTTCTTTTAATCAGGCTCCAACGTTAGAATATGTATTGTTATTTATAGAGAGACAGAGGAAACGAGTGTGTGTTTAGAGTGAGAAATTTGATCCTTAAACCTTTGGTGAAGACATATATTTATAGCCGAAGGGTTGGAGAAGGATATGGGCCAGACGTCACTTTCGAGAAATATCCATTTTGTCTCATCTGGTACGACAGGTAGTGTGTACAGAGATAGGTACTATCGTGCACCGTGATTGGCTACACGTTGTTTTCCAAATGTACTTGTTCTCTCATCTGCTCTCAGCCGTTACTGGAGATCATGGAGCATTGAAATGGCGCATGCTGATTGGCCATATTCACTATCCTGTGTACTTTTTGTCCTCTACACGATTGATCATCATGGAGATCGTTTGGCACAGAGCCTGGCGCACGCTAATTGACTGTAGGCTGCTGGCTGCTGAGATCTGTACTAAGTGTCTCCATTGTTCTGACATAGGTGCGCACCCGCGGGAGTAGCCCATGTAGGAACTTTGAAACCAACTGAGTGTTTTTATATTTTAAGTGTGGATATGGTTCTGCGTGCAGGGGCTGAGTCGCGGTCCGCACGACAATTGTGGAACTTGACCAAAAGTTCCTTGGGGGCAGAAAGTCATGGGAGCAATTTTTTTTTCTATCACTATGTTTCAGGTTATATATGTTCGGCCCAGTGATTCAGTTCGAGTAGGGTCAAACGATAATATCTTCAAATATCTAATTAATCTTTATCCATTCAAAGGACCGTTTTTACACATAAAAAACCTAAATAATGTTTAACAAACAAAGAACTAAAATATTTATGATGACGCGAGATAAATGGTTAGTAATTGGAAGAAGAGTTACAACTCAGCCCACGACCTAAATTATTCACATTTTTGTTAACAAGTTTCATTTAGGAATAAAAACAACCCTCAGATTTCATTTTTATATAAAAACTAGTTTCAAACTTTATTAAAAGCCTACTTCAAGTTTAAAAGCAAATATCAAAGTTTATTAATAGCCTCGTTCTTCACGTTTTATTATAACTCAATACGACAATATGTATAAACTTTGTTGGTGCATATGTCTGTTGACTTCTTCTTATATCGAGTCGTGTAATAGAATAGATAGACCAATGCACGTAGTTCGAAAGAAACGGGAAACAGGTCTGAACTGACCAGTTCGTGCGACCTGGCACCAGGTCGTGCGACCTGGCACCAGGTCGTGCGACCTGGACTGTTCCAGTTCATGCGATCTGGATTCCCTATATATAGGTGAGTCTTGGTTGTCATTTGTAACTTTCTGATTCCGGTAGCGAAGCTCTTCCGAAGTGTCGCCAGCTCGTGTAACGTTGTGAAATCAATACAAACGACATTTAATCTACTTCTAAGTGTATATCAAGCTGCAATGAAGATCAAATCAATGAATTCCGCCTCTGATTTGGTCTAGAACTCTTCTGATCGACTCGTTTAGATCGATTCCCCGATCCTACAAGTGGTATCAGAGCTCAGGAGGAAGAGTTCTTACCATTTCTGCTTGTTTTCACAGATAAATCTCATTTCTACTCATTCTTCTACACTTTTTCATCAAATTTAACGAGTTTTTACGGTTAAAATGACCTGATTTTGTCAAATAACACGTAAAACACTGTTTTGAACAATTCGTGAACAAATCAGAACCTAATTCAACATAACACTTGATAAAAATTGATAAAATCATGAACTTTTGGACCGAAACTGCTTGAGAATCATTCAGATCGTGTGAAACAGCTTCAAGTCGCTTGAAACATCTCCAGGTTGCTTGAAATTATGTTCCAGTTCGTACGATCTGGTTAACAAGTCATCAGGTCGTGTGAGAGTGTACCAGATCGTTTGAGATTTATTCTTCAGATCGTACGGAGTGGTTAATAGGTCTTCAGATCGTTTGAAGTGGTCCAGGTCGTTTGAAATTTAATCAGGTCATACGTGTTGACTCCAGGTCGCACCATATTCAGATTGTGTCAACTTCCAGGTCGTTTGAACTTCAGATCGTGTGAATTTCCAATTCGTTTCAAAAAGTCAGATCGTTTGAAATTTTGTTATTGTGAACTTTCGATACGGAAACATGGACAAAGAATTTTATAATGCATTTGCTACTGCCCCGGGTACTCCTGTTACCGTTGCTCAGAATGTAACTATGGAAAATGAAACGGGAACGTTACAGAAACCTCCTAAGTTGATGAGCATTGAAGAATTTTATAATGCATTTGCTACTGCCCCGGGTACTCCTGTTACCGTTGCTCAGAATGTAACTATGGAAAATGAAACGGGAACGTTACAGAAACCTCCTAAGTTGATGAGCATTGAAGAATATTATGGTTGGCAAGAACAGTTCGAGAATTGGGTTCAAGCAAATCATCTAAGGTCTTGGGAGTGTATTGAAAGTAAGTACGTTCGACCTCGTAATAATGTGGGAGTTATAAAGAATATTGCTGAGTTTACGGATAAAGAGAGAGAAATATACAAAGCAGAAAAAATGATGATAAGTTTACTTCAACAAGCTGTGAAATAAGACATTTTCATATTACTTCAACATGATGGTAGTGCACGTTCGATTTGGGAAGCACTTCGTACAAAATTCGAAGGAAGTACGGAGATGATCAAGAATAAAAAGTCACTATTAAAGAAAGAATTTGAATTATTTTCAAGTTTGCCGGGTGAAACTACAAAGACTCTTATCGAAAGATATTGTCATTTAGTGCGTTCAATGAGTCGGTTGGATATCAATAAAGATCGAGAGGAATGGGTTGAAAAATTAGCCGATGCTTTACCTCAAAAAGAATGGGGTACATATCTTATGATTTTGAAGAATACCGGAGAATATGATAGATTGTCAATTGCTCAATTCATTGAAAAAATTGAAGGACAAGATCTTGAACAACAAAAGATCGCTAGAATGAACAATTCAAGTGGTCAACAAGATATCAAGATGTATTTCAAAGGTAATGTTCAAAATGTTGAAGCTAGTCCAAAGATCCAGACCGCTTTCAGTGCAGAAAACTCATCCGGATCACTCAATCAAAGTTCAACCAACAACAGTGGATTTTCTTCATATCCGAGTGTTAATCCAAATGTTTCAACTTCAAATTATCAGTCTCAAAGCTCAAATAATGGTAATGGTCATGTGCTACAATGCAATATCGCGTTGCATCTTCAGAACGGTCAGAATTTCTCTGAAGAAGTTGCTAAAGGTCATATGGCATTACTAGTTACTGTGTTGGAATCATATGAGAGTTTGGTTGCGGGAAGAATCGGAAATCCTATGTTAACAAAAGAGGATTACGATCAGATTGATGCTGAGGAATTGGAGCTAATGGATATTAAGTGGTGTTTAGCGAGCGTGTTGAGGAGAGATGAGAAATTTAAGCAGATTACCGGAAGAGATGACTTACGTGATGCTAATGTTTCTACTGTAGGTTTTGATAAGTCTAAAGTTACTTGTTTTCGGTGCAGGGAAAAAGGACATTTCAAGAGGGAATGTACCAACCGAGAAGCAGGTGGAGCTCAGAATCCTTTCGGGAACAATGAATATTATCGGAAAGCAATATATCATCAGGTAGCTCCACAACCGTCATCATCCCGTGCTAGTCCGATTGAAGATGGAAAGAAGAAAGCTTGTATTACTATGCCTCCAGATCAAGAAGATGAAAGATTTCCAGAGGGATTTAGCTGGGACAAATATATTCCAGCTGAAAGTAACTCAATGTTTAGAGCATTTATTGCACAGATCATTCAAGAGCCATAGTTGATGAAAGAATGGATGGATGTGTTTGCAAATGATGAGAAAAATCAAGATGAAGAGTCTGTTTCTTCAGAAGATAGTTCAGAAAAGACACCAGTCTTTGATCAATCATCAATTGATAGCAGTGTTGATGATGAAAAAATTAATCAAATAAACATTGGTATAACTCATTTATCTCCTGAAAGTTTCAAATTTTATTTTGCAGATAAATTGGAGAAGCTAAAGGAGAAACGAGCAGCAAAAGAAAAGAAAGAGATAAAATGTGAAAATGTTGCTCAGGAAGAGAAGGATGAACAGAGTAAAGAAGCTAAAGTTGCTGAGAAGATTGTAGAGGTCACGAAACCTTGTCTGAAATGTTTGGAACCATGCAAACATTGTGAAGAGAAAGATAAGAAGTATAGGAAAGAAAAATTGTTGTTCGATGTTAAGTACGTGAAAGAATCTTATGATGTGTTGAACAGAACAGTCAACCAGTTGGAAAAGATAAACTCAGAAAGGGAAGATGCTTTGACAATGATGAATACAGTGATGATGTCTAAGCAGAAGGCCATCAATCACCATATTGAAGAGTGTGCAGAGTTGAAGCAGGAATTGGAGACTGAAAAAATTGAGAATGAATCAGACGATTGCTAATGAGTTACTCAAGTTCTGATTACTTGATTGACAGAATCTATCCGACAGTAGCAGGTTTTGAAGCTTTTCAAGATAAGAAGTCGAAAGATACGGATACTGGTAAGAAACAAAGTGCAAATTATAACAAGTGTCCGCCTCCGATCTGGGAAGGTTATTCTCCCAGAAAACCAAATTCGAAACAACACAAAAAGGCAGTCAATATAAAGTTAAAGTCTGAAACAACTGATAAGTTACCAGACAACATTGATGTCATATTCACATCGTCTGACACTGATCATGAGTCTGAGTTAATAAAGAAAGTGGTCGATCAGGTGTTGGATAAGGATGAGGAGTCAGAGTCAAAGTCTGAACCTGAGAGCTCAAGTTCATAAGTTGATAGTTCGAAATCATTGGTCAAAAGGGTTTACAATAAAGATTTTCTGATATCAAAAAATAATTTGAATGACGAAACATTCAAAGCAGCATATACTTTGAATGATTCAGAAAAATTATATTCTGATGAGGAATTTCCAATTAAAAATGTGAAAATTGAAAATATTAAAACAGTTTTTAAATTGATAAAAATAAAGTTTTTAGAAATAAAAGATAAAATGGGATTTTCAAAACCTAAATATACTTCTAGAGTTCAACAACGTTTAAACAAGAAGAAAGGTTTCGGTCCAGATCATCAAAAGAAACCGAATCATAAAAGCAATTTCAAAAAGAAGGGGTTGGGTTTTGATGTTGAAAATAATCAAAATATTAAGGATTTTAAATAAAAAACCGTATTTGTTTCAGGTGCTTCTTCAGAAGAAGAAAAGGAAAAAGCTTTCTGGAAACAGTCTAACAAGGAGTTTCTTGCTGAAAAACAAAAGTTTGAGAAGACTGTGTTTGGAACCAAAAAGGAAACAAGAACTTGCTATAGATGCAAAAAAGTTGGTCACATTGCATGGAATTGTCCAAAGGCAACCCAAACAAAACAGGGAGTCTCTGAAAACATGAAAGAAAAGTTGGTTGTTAATGAACCACCAACCGAACAATTTAAAGTGTTTAAAAATTCTACATTTGAAGTTGGTGAGAGTTCAAGACGTTTTTACAAAAGAAATGTGAATCTTAACAATAAAAAATGGGTTGTTAAGAAATCAGATGTTAAATCTGGCGATGAATTTGTTTCTTCGGAAGCAAAGGAGCCACTTTCTGGCGATGAATCTGACTCGTCAAAGTCAGAGGAGCCACAAGTTGAGCTAAAAAGAGAAAATTCAGTACCACCAATGGATGATGTCAACTTTCCACCATTGCGGACTGAAAATTTAAAACAAAAAGTTAGAAAAGTAGAGATTTCGAATCAATTCTATTCTGAAAAGAAAGAATTTGATGTCGAAAAAGCGTTTAATGGAAAAGTGAAACATATTTTTGGAAAAATAGTCGATGGTAAAGAAAAAGGGGTAAAAGAATTATATGAAGCAAAAAGGAATGTTCAAAGACCAAGTGAAATTGAACAGGTTACACCCAAAGCTGGTCAGGCTTGGGTGTCTGTATTCTTTACTTAAAAATCCTGACTTGCTGGAGCTCCCAAGTTGGTAATCGTGGAGCATGAATCGACATCATTCTTGAAAAATGTTTGTGTAAAAACTATTATTTGTAGTTGTTAAAGAAAAAGAAAAAGTTTTTTTACAAGTGGTTAATCAAGGTCATTAAGTTGAACTTGATTTAACTTTCATTCAAGTGGTTAAAGAAAAGGAAAAGTGAACCTACAAGTTGTTAAAATAACAAAATGATGAATTAAACCCCATGATGAGTGAAATCAACAAAGCTAATTTTCCGGAAAAACAATTTTGATTAAAACAAATTTAAGTGTTTTGAAATCATAATGGGAAAATAGTTTGTTGTCAGGGGAAGTTCTGATTATTTACGCCAAGTGGATGGCGAATTGAAGCAATTCACATCAGTTTGTCATTTTATTTGTACAGTTCTTTTGAAAGTAAATGCAATATTTTCAAATTTTGGAAAATCAAAAATTGAAACATATTTTTGATTTTAGGGGGAGTAAAAAAATTTAGAAATTTTGAAAATTTGAAAAATCCAAAAAACATGATAAAATCTAAAAAGGTCAAAAAACATTGAAACATCAAAAATGAGTTTTATTGTGAAAAAGAGGAAATGATAGTACATCAGTGGACTATAACAACATGCTAAAGAAATGTAAAGAAAAATGTTTTTAAACAAGTCTCACTGATGATGTGCCAGTAGACTTCGCACGACTAGTAGATTGAATTTGAGATATAAACCTAAATATCAATAGTTTCTTATCTCGTGGGGAACATCTCTCGGATATATGGGTAACCCCCTAAATCTTGTTTGAGAGATTGCCTGATTCTGAGATACTAGGTCTTTATACTGTTTTATATCTGGGGTATTATACCTAGTCTTCTGATATTGCGAAAGCATTGGCCTAGACTTCATATAATACTTTATACGCTTTAAAAGCTTACCCTCTGCATAAAAATTGAAAAATATCGAAAGATATGAATCAATTGCAGTTGAAGAAAAGATTCCCTAAAGGGAACACACCTAAAGTCGAGCCTTCATCTCTTTGACTGAACGGAAGTTCATACCTGAGCTCTCAAGGTCTCGCACTAACCCAGAGAACAGATATCAAATTGGTATATTCACCTGTAAGACTGAATCTAAGGAATTTTGATACAGGAGTATATTCTGAGGTGGGACACGCGAATAAGTTTAAGTCCTTAAAACAATAATTCGTATCTCGAATCAATTGAAACTTGTGTAGAAGTTTAAGTGGACAACAATACTGACAATCAGAAGTGAATTTGTTTAAGACTTAAAGTTAAATCAAGATCAACGGTGTTAGTGATTTGTCTCAAAAACTGATATGATCCTCTTACACAAACTCACAAAAATATTGTCTGTAAATATTTCTTTACTGCTTTTCATTAAAGAAAAAATCCAAAAAGAATGTGTTTTAGCATAAAATTTTAAAAAATCAAAAAGATTTTATTTCATCTTATTTTCGACAACTGATGTTGAAAAGCTGATTTTCAAAATTCCGAGTGCTAAACATGATAAACAACAGGGTTGGGAGAGTTTGTTTGAAATGAAAAATGATTTTGAAATGATTAAATGATTCATTAATTTGAAACCAAACTTGAGTGTTTCGAAAACAAGTGGTGAAGCAGAGATTAAAATTGTTATAAATGAAAAACCTTATGTTTTGGGTAGAGTATGTGCTGGTAAAAAGCTTTGAAAGAGCTAGGTTTCGACTCCTGAGGATTTTCCGCATAAGCATATGCAGATTAGAGCCATGTTTCTGATCCTGTTGCTACGGAGAGCCAGGAGACGTTCCTGAACGTGTGAAAGCTTGCAGATAGTGAATTCCAGACTGCAATCCCAGCTTATCGAAAGGGGGAGTCTGAAGACAGAAGAAGAGAGAGATTGATGAGGATGCTTACAGAGAAATATACTTTGGAGAGAGCGAGAAGACTCATCAAGAGGGAAGACTCGACACACTGAAGACTCATTATCATCTAAGGGGGAGTTTGTTGGTGCATATGTCTGTTTACTTCGTCTTGTATCGAGTCGTGTAATAGAACAGATAGACCAAGGCACGTAGTTCGAAAGAAACGGGAAACAGGTCTGAACTGATCAGTTCGTGCGACCTGGCACCAGGTCGTGCGACCTGGACTGTTCCAGTTCATGCGATCTGGGTTCCCTATATATAGGTGAGTCTTGGTTGTCATTTGTAACTTTCTGATTCCTGTAGCGAAGCTTTGCCGAAGTGTCGCCAGCTCGTGTAACGTTGTGAAATCAATACAGACGACATTTAATCTACTTCTAAGTGTATATCAAGCTGCAATGAAGATCAAATCAATGAATTTCGCATCTGATTTGGTCTAGAACTCTTCTGATCGACTCGTTTAGATCGATTCCCCGATCCTTTTTGACAAGAAAATTGTTAGGGGCCGGGAATATTTAAGCAAAATAATTGGTGGGGGCCGGCCTCTGTACTTATAAAATTTTCTGACGAAAAATCAAAAAATTGACTCTACTAACCGAAACATCGGCGGGGACGGGCACCCCTGGCCCCTTATAAGTTGCGCCCCTAGTGCACGGCATTTGAGACCATACCCATTCAACAACTTTCTAACCTAGTTAGTTAATTAATAATACTATACTATGTATATATATATATATATATAAACAGGATCAGGAGAAAACGATTGGAAGTGTGAAAACAGTGAGAACGGATCCTGGTCGAACACGTGGCAGGGGCGCTAAATGATATGCAGGGGTACGATTGTCATTATCCACGTTCCCCTCCATAAATCGCGTTATAATTCTGCTTCAAATAAAACTCCAAAAATTTCGTATTAGCAGTTACCTCCTTTCCAAGCTTTCGAGATCTATGATGTCTAATGTGGATTCCGTTCTACAAAGTAATATTTGATGACGTTTTCATATGTGTTCCAGCAAATCATGCAACACATATGCAACAGATATGGGGTTTTGTTCTTTATGCTTGTTTCAAAGTCGTTTTTTTGTTCAAAGTAAAATTTGACAATGAGTTTATGTTTCAATGGCGTTATTCATATATCCAACATTTGGCGTTTTCACTATTTGTTATCAAATAGTAAGAACTGATATTTGGCGTTTTCATTATTAATTGTCGTTTGGGATCTAATATATGCTTATTCTTTACGATCAATGGTGTTTTATACCTGATTAGTTTTGAATGTTTTAGAGTACTGATGTTTGCAAAATGAAACATATAAATTACATCAAATGTGGCATAAAACTAACCCTTTTTTAGTACTAATGTTGGAAAAAGTGTGTTTTTGTCTTCCTTTTGTATTTTCAGGATTAAATGAGCTCAAATGAACAAAAGAAGCAAAAAGGCAGCTAAATCTAACATAAATATAAGAAAAGGAATAAACGTGACATGCCCGACCCCTCGACAGCATCTCCCAAGCAAAAGCAAGAGAACAGAGGGCTGAACACGCCCCGTGCTCAATGAGCACGGGGGCGTGCCCAAGTGTCTGAAGAAAAGACAAAGTCGTAGAAGCTTCTATAACCCACCACGGGGGCGTGTCCAGCGGACACGGGGCCGTGGTCAACTCTAAGATTCACAGAATCTAGGCAATCTTGATAGTACAGATACGCTTCTGCACACGGGGTCGTGCCCAGCGGATACGGGGGCGTGGTCAACTAATGCAGACAAACTGCAATTAATGAAGAAAGAGAAGATGGGTGGACACGGGGTCATGCCCAATTGACACGGGGCCGTGTTCGGGTTTCTGTGCAGGCTATAAATAGGGGTGCTTGACTCATTTGCAAACCATCCCATGGCAAACCACCTCTCTCACACTTCACCCACCCACTACCGCCATTACAACCCACATCCACCACCATCATCCATCATCCATCATAGAGTGTGTGAGTAGTCTCGGGATCCAAGATTGATCGTAAAAGTTCTTGACAATCAAAGGCCATGTTTGCCTAAGTCTCTTACATCACTTGGTGAAGAAAAGTGTTTCGTGTAATACTTTTTATTTTTAATCTTTTCTCATTTTTTATTTGGTTATGTTTTAATGACTTTAATTACTAGTTTCTTATGTTGAAGGTGAATCTTCCTTATCATTTGTCCGTGGTGTCTTGGCATTATTTTACTGTCCATATAAAATAAAAGATTTTCACCATTCATATCTCCATGGTCTATATGGAGATATGTTGGCTACCTGGTCGGGGGTTAGGGGAATGGTTTGGTAAGAGTCTTGCCTTGTTTAGTGTATAGATCCTGCAAGGACCTGGGTCAGCTTTAGTAGGACCTCCTTCAATACCCACTGGTATTGGATGAAGGGGGTCCGAACTCCTTGATCCCCTCATATGTAAACTACTATTAAAACATTAACCCGGCTATTTAGGATTGTATCCCTGCTGACTCAAACTACTTAGCTGAGGGTAACGTCACCTTCAAAAGAGGGGCCTACCACATTATGCATTAATAACTTAATTAATTATCTTTCAATAATCCAACCCTTTAGGATTGTATCCTTGCTGACTCAAACTACTAGGTTGAGGGTAACGTCACCTTCAAAAGAGGGGCCTACTACTATAACTAAGATAATCTCTTAAAAAATGCACAAGTGCGAAAATAATCAAAGGTTACACTAAATGCGAGTCGGATCCAAGTGACTCATCTTGTCTATCTGTTTTATTTTTATTTTTATTTTCAGCATTTTTAGTTTTTATTTTAAACCTTTTTCTAAACTTTTGATTTGATTAGACGTTGAGGATAAACCGGTACTAAAAGCTCTTGTGTCCTTGGACGACCTCGGTATCTTGCCAACACTATATAACGCTCACGATGGGTGCACTTGCCCATATGTTTGTTTGGTGTTAGTAAAATATCATGTTTTATAAATTTAAAACTTGACTAACGTGTAAAAAGGGCTAAAAATATACATAAAAATATATAACACCGCACGCACATCAAGTTTTTGGCGCCGTTGCCGGGGACACAAGGATTTTAAGAAAGCTTAAAATCGACGGCCTAATCAGTTTTTTTTAAAACGCGCACACATTTTTTTTGCATTTTAGTTAGTTTTGCATTTACAGTAGCATGAACACGGGGCCGTGCTGCATTTTTTTTTATAAAACACCCAGATACAGAGTCTGAACACGGGGTCGTGCTCACTGAACACGCCCCCGTGCTGCACAAAACTAGTCACTTTAATTCAAACGCCCAGATACAGAATCTGAACACGGGTTGTGTCCACTGTACACGGGGCCGTGTCCAGCCTTTGTTTCCGTTTTTATTTCTGTTTTCTAGTCTCGAAATTCTGTTGTGGTCTGCTAAGTGATTCTTATGGATCAATACTCAGGAGGCTACAAGTACACCTATGAGGAGGATGATTATAGGGAAGATTATTGCACCATTTGTGGTGACCCGCACTAGGTACAATATTGTGACTTATTTCAACCATCCACTTCATACACCTACTATGAGGAGCCCAGGTACGAGCCATCGACTGCATGCACATCCTATGTAGACCAAAGGTATGAACCTTCTCCCTCATACTCATATTTTGATAAGCCAAGGTATGAGCCTTCATACTCATACTTTGAGGAACCAAGATATGAGCCACCACCTTCATATGCTTATTATGAGGAACCATGGCGTGAACAACCCACCTCATATGAGTATTATGAAGAACAAAATTACGACCCTGATCCATCATATACTTACAATGAAGAACAATGGTGTGAACCATCTACTTCCTATGAGTATTATGAGGAATAAAGGATCGAACATCTGGATTCAAGCTTTGAGGATCCTGATCCTTACTCTATCACCCACATAGCCGATAAGATAAAAGAATCTCGCGCAAGGGAAGAGGAGTCCCGCGCAAGGGAAGAATTAACTTGTAATAAAGAAGAGATAGTTGAAAATGTAAAAATGGAAGAACAAGTAAGTGAAAAACCGGCACATGAGTTAAACAACGAAAAGGGTGAGTCCGACAACGTTAAAATTCAAGAAGAGTTTAATTTTGAAGAAATTAATCTCTTGTCACCCTCTTTCGAAAATCATTGTTTAGTACCCACTCATGCTAAGTTTTTAAAAGAGTTAAACACTAACACTAAAATTGACGAAACGGTAAGCATTAGGTTAACAAATGATCAAACTACGCTAATAAAAGAGGACCCATTTGAAATTAACATCACACCGGTTCCATGTTTTTTTTCAAAATTCCTTTATTAGTAATATCAAAATCGATAAAGATATTTGTGTTAATATAATGTCAAACTACATTTTTGAAAAATTAAGTATTAGTGACTTTTCTCCACTTCAAATACCCATTTTTCTATCCAATCGAAAAGTAATAAAATCAATCGGTGTAGTTGAGGATGTCTTGGTTCAAACAAATCAAATGGTAATACCAACCGACTTTGTCATCCTTGATGACGCTCCTCTAGTGTTGGGACGACCTTTTGTAAAAACCCACGATGCTTTGAAAAACCGGAAGTACAACAATCTATCTATGCAATTAGGGGCATTTAAAAGAAGTGTCGATCTTGAGCATTCAATGAAATATCCATTCGGCAATAATGACCCCCTAATTGAAGATGAAGATGACCCACCCGATACAAAAGAAGAAATTGACCACTTTGTTGAAGAAGAGGTCGCCATAGAACAAACTTTTTAAGTTCTTGATCAAAATGAGCAACCAAATAAGGAGTCACCTAAAGACCCACCTCTTGAGCTCAAAGAACTTCCAAAAGGTTTGGAATATGCTTTTCTAGACAAAGATGGTAAATCACCTGTAATTATTTCGTCAAAATTAAGTAGTGTAGAAAAATAAAAATTAATTAAGCTTTTGAAAAAACACAAAAAACGCGATCGCTTGGAAGCTTGTAAATATTAAAGGAATAAGTCCTTCCATGTGCACGCACAAAATTTTAATGAATGATGACTATAAATCGGTAATACAACCACAACGTATAGTAAATCCAAATGTACAAGAAGTGGTTAAAAACGAAGTCATCAAATTACTTGACGCCAGACTTATTTACCCTATCTCCAATAGTCCTTGGGTAAGTCCCGTCCAAGTAGTTCCAAAGAAAGGAGGTACGCAACAAGGAAAGATCACTTTCCTTTACCCTTCATTGTTCAAATGTTAGAAAGATTATCCGGTCATAAATATTATTGTTCCTTGGATGGTTTTTCAGGTTACTTTCAAATCCCGATAGCACCCGAAGACCAAGAAAAGACAACATTTACTTATCCCTATGGAACTTTTGCTTATCGACGCATACCATTTGGTCTATGCAATGCCCCCGCAACCTTCCAACGTTGCATGGAGGCCATCTTCCATGATATGATAGAAAATACAATGGAAGTCTTCATGGACGACTTTTCTATCTTTGGAGATTCATACGACCTATGCTTCAATAACCTTGAACGAATGCTATCCCGATGTGAGGAAACTAATCTCGCCCTTAACTGGGAAAAATGCTATTTCATGGTAACGGAGGGAATAGTACTCGGTCACAAAATCTCGAGCGAAGGAATGGAGGTTGATCGAGCAAAAATAGACACTATTTCTCGATTACCACCCCCATCCTCCGTTAGTGCTATTAGAAGTTTCCTAGGGCATGCCGGATTTTATAGACGATTTATCAAGGACTTTTCTAAAATCTCAAGGCCTCTAACAAAATTACTTGAAAAAGATGCCCCTTTCATCTTTGACAAGGATTGCAATCAAGCGTTTCTATCACTAAAGGAAATGCTAGTCAATGCACCTATCATGATAGCGCCTGATTGGAAATTACCTTTCGAAATCATGTGTGATGCAAGTGACTTTGCAGTTGGAGCCGTCTTGGGACAAAGAAAAGATAAGCATTTTCACCCAATTTATTATGCTAGTAAAACACTAAACGAAGCACAAGAAAATTACACAACAATAGAAAAAGAGTTACTTGCTGTGGTATTTGTTTTTGATAAATTTCGTTCTTATCTTGTTCTTTCTAAAACAATAGTCTATACAGATCATGCAGTCTGTAACACCTTTGATATTATTTAACGATTTTCGTATAATTTAAGTCCATAATCATGTAATTACGGTTACAATTACAATGAAAAATACGAGTTTATTAAAAACTTTTACAATTTAAAATAATACAACATAATGTGATTTAATTCATCGTTTTAGAATAACGACGAAACAACTTGCGGAAGCTTCATTTAACGTGTGTTCGGTCCTTTGCCATCGCTTGATCTCTATCCGGTACTTCTGATATTCACCTACGCTCAAAACCAACTCAAAAGTTAGTTTTGATAATTTAAAAACAAGTTCCAACATCAAATTATTAAAACAAAAATAAAGTTTCTAGAATTATGCCTCTCGCGCCACGCGAGAGGCTTGGTTTTACTCGTCGCGTGCCGCGGGGGCTCCCGCGTGTCGCGCCCGGATCGGTGTCACCCCTCGCGTGGCGCGAGGGAGACTGTTTTCCAGCAGGTCCGTATCTGGACCTGCATTTCCTGCCCAGCTTTAGTTTTGATCAAACTCTAAACTTCAAAATGTCATATCTTTTGTTCTACTTATCCGATTCGCGTGATTCTTTTTCCTACGCATTCGTAATTTAATTCTCCATTACATGGAGTTAAAATTCAACATCCAAACTAATAAAATTCCAAATTTTTAAGCAATCGGCTTATGATTCAAAATCAACATTTTGACCCGTTTGTATTTAAAACCACTAACTAAATTCTTAGACAATCAAAATACATACGCTAATGCATTTAACATACAAACCTTAGCTTGGGTTCATATATATATATATATATATATATATATATATATATATATATATATATATATATATATATATATATATATATATATATATATATATATATAAATAGCGCGACTAGTACGCAAACTATGTGCATAAGCTGTTTTGACCCATTTAGAGAATTCAAGCAATTTAGTCTAAAAATTGCTATTTTCTTTTGACATTTTATAGTTCCCTATCTAATTAACTACATATATTCCACCACAACTATTTCGTGGTGGATTTAACATAATAAACCCCTTTTTTTCCAAATTTTACTCTTCAACTAGTCATTTTACGCAAATGACCATTTTTAGATATTTGGCCCGAGGACCCTTATTCCTATAACTTGCATGCTTATCTAAAGTTTACATTACTCTAAAGCATGTTTCTAAATAGCCCCTAATGGTTGTTTACTCGATTTACCCATCAAGGGCTTTTTGGTCCACTTTATGTCCTTCGTTTTACAGCGAAGGACCATCTCTATCTAATTGACCAAATTAGCACTTTTAACTACCACATAATTATACGTACCTGGCTCGGATCAACATATTGACCCGTTTTAATACCTTGTCTTCACTTACTTGGTATTTCATAGAATCGCTAATTCACGAGCCGTTCATCCTGCGAGCATGAGACTCGACATATATTTATTAGTTGTTAATTGTCAAATGGTATCAATATTACCATTTGATCCATTTTACCAGTTTTATTAGCTTAGGCTTACTTAATAAGTAGCCGTACAAAAACTAATTTTATCTTAGTCTTTCCATGACTACTTTACCGTTCCACCTCGTTATACCATTACTATGGTTTTTAACACTCGATTTTAGTTCCAACCCGTGTCATTCGTGTTGGTGCAGTCATCTGTCGCCTTCGTCTAATGTCGAGTCCGGGTTACGATGCGGATCTGGTCAAGCATGATGTCATCATGTTTAATGATGACATCATGTGACATCATCAAAATACTATGATCATCAACAACAGTAAACGACAAGAGAACATTGTAATAATGTGGCTATTTAGTGATTGGACCCTTGGATGGTCCAATGAACATCCACCATTTCAAGAACCAATGAAGCATCACCATATAAAGGTCAAATAACATGAAGGTTCACAAAAGGACAAATTAATGAAGAGGTCCAATGAGGAGATTTGGATTTTACGGCTTGCATATGAATCGCTTATTCAGCAACTTGTCAGTTCGCTTATGTAGTCAACATGGTGAATCGCTTTTACAGCAAGTTTACGGATCGCTTATTTGACAACTTAGTGGGATCGCTTTTATGAACATGCATGGATCGCTCTGATACCAATTGTAGGATCGAATTTCGACCTAAACGAGTCGTTCGGAAGAGCTCAACTCCGTTTCAGAGGCGGAAACAAGCGATCCATGCATGTTCATAAAAGCGATCCCACTAAGTTGTCAAATAAGCGATCCGTAAACTTGCTGTAAAAGCGATTCACCATGTTGACTACATAAGCGAACTGACAAGTTGCTGAATAAGCGATTCATATGCAAGCCGTAAAATCCAAATCTCCTCATTGGACCTCTTCATTAATTTGTCCTTTTGTGAACCTTCATGTTATTTGACCTTTATATGGTGATGCTTCATTGGTTCTTGAAATGGTGGATGTTCATTGGACCATCCAAGGGTCCAATCACTAAATAGCCACATTATTACAATGTTCTCTTGTCGTTTACTGTTGTTGATGATCATAGTATTTTGATGATGTCACATGATGTCATCATTAAACATGATGACATCATGCTTGACCAGATCCGCATCGCAACCCGGACTCGACATTAGACGAAGGCGACAGATGACTGCACCAACAGACTCCCCCTCAGATGTTGACGAGTCTAAAGTGTCGAGTCTTCAATGACTTTAGTCTTTAACAGTCTTCGGGCTTCTCTCTCTCTCTATCTTCAGACTCCCCCTCTCGATTTGCTGGCATTCCTTTGATCTTCAGCAACATCTTCAGGATCGACGTCTGGCTTTCCTGCATAAACTCTACCTCAGAGTAAATTTCTTTCACATACATATTTTAAACATATGAACTTGCACCAATCCAGATTCTCATTCAAAACAAACACAGATATTTTGATGAACCACTTGACAGGTTAGATTATGAAAACATTTAATTTCACACACACATTCCCCCTCAAGAATTGCTCATCATGTTTAGCACTCGGAATTTTGAAAATCAGCTATTCAACATCAGTTGTCGAAAATCTTTTTGAATTTTCAAAAATTTATGCTAAAACACACCAAAAATCTTTTTGTATTTTGAAATAAAGAAACTAAAATGCAGAAATAAACTATTTACAAACAATATTTTTTGTGAGCTCGTGCAAGAGGATCATATCAGTTTTGAGACAAATCACCAACACCGTTAAGCTTTAAACATACTCCGTTATAAACAATTTACCTAGATTGTAAGTATGTTTGTCCACTTAAATCTTCACACAAATTTCAATCGATTCGAGATACGATATTAATGTTTTAGAGACTTAAACTTAATTGTGTATCACTCCACTTGAATATACTCCCGTATCCAGATCCTAAATATTCAGTCTTACAGGTGAGTATACCACAGATGATATCTGTAAAAGGGTTAAATGCGAAACCGTGAGAGCTCAGGTCAGAACTTCCGTTCAGCAGAGAGATGACGGCTCGACTTTTGGTGGGTCCCCTTTAGAGGATCTTTTTGCATTTCAACAGCAGCGACTATCAATTTTATTGTTTCATCAGCATGCTGAGGGCGGCGCTTTTTCAAGCATTTGCAGAAAGTATTATCCGGGGACTAGGTCAGTACTTCCATACAGCAGAAGTCCCGGGATAATACCCCAGATATCACTGAGCATAAAGACCTAGTATCTCAGAATACGGGACCTTTCAAACAAGATTTCGGGGGTTACCCATATATCCAAGAATAGTTACCCACGAATCAAGCAAGTTTGATTTAGGTTTATATCTCGTTTCAATTTACTAAATGTGCAAAAATCTACTGACACATCCGCAGTAAGATCGTTTATCACATTTTGACTTTCCAATTCTTTAGCGTGTTGTGATAGTCCACTGATGTACTATCATTTCCTCTTTTATGCAACAAAAACTCATTTTTGATTTTATCATGTTTTTGACTTTTTCAAATTTTCTGATGTTTTTGGATTTTCTCTAAAAATTCTTACTCCCCCTAAAATTTAAATACATCTAATGAAAATTGAAAACAAACTATACAGAACATGACAACTGATATCGAATCTCCTCAATTCGCCATTCACTAGGCATAAACAATCAGAACTCCCCCTATCAACAAACTATTTTCCCATTTAGATTTCAAAACACTTAAGTTTGTTTTAATCAAAATGGTTTTTCCGGAAAATAAGTTTGATTGATTTTACCAATTGTAGATTATCATTTGTAGAAATATCCAACAAATGTTCGGGGTTGTGGTTCATCATCTTGTCTTTCGACCAATGTAGGAAAATACAAGTACAACTTAATGTCCTTGATTTACCATTTGCATTTCAGAAACCTCTGTACCAATTGTAAGAAATACACAAACAAACCTCTTTACCGTTTGAATGACGTTACCGAATACAACTCTAAGAAAGATGCCGATTCATGCTCCACGCTTACCAACCTGGGAGCTCCGGCAAGTCCTGAGACTTACTGTTCAAAATATGTACCATCCCAGTCACAAACCAGGGATGGTTCAACTTTTTCCTTCTTTGTCTTCTTCTCATAAAATTCTTTAACCCCTTTGACTTTTCGATCAATCATTTTGCCAAAGATATGTTTTACCCTGGGGTTAAAGACCTTTTCAGCATTAAATTCCTGTTCATCATGATAAAATTGGTTAGAAATCTCAACTTTACCAATTTTCTTTTTATAATTTTCAGCCCGAAGTGATGGAAACTCATCATCACTAACACTCGGAACTGAGTTTTCAACTTTTACATCAGCTTCACATTTTGATACAACTTGTGGCCCACTGACTTTGTGGAATCAGTTTCATCGCCTGAAGATAGCTCCTCTGATTTCGACCTATCAGAATCATCGCTAGAGCTTTCACCAACCTTCTTCACAACCCATTTCTGGTTTTTAGATTTGGCTTTCTTTTTGTAAAACTTGTTCGAACTCTCACCAATTTCAAAAATAGAATATTTGAACAATTTTGTTCTATCAAGTGGTGATTCGAACGCAAACACCTTTTCTGAAATTTTTCGAAACACTCCCTGTTTTGATTGTATCGCCTGAGAACAATCTTTGGCGATATGTCCAACGTTGTTGCACTTGAAACAGATTCTCGAGTCTTTCTTTAGTTCAGCTTGTTTCTTTTTCAAAAACTCACTGTTCTTTTCCCTCCAGAAACATGTTTTTTCTTCTTCATCTATTGATGTACCTGAAACAAAGGACATTTTGGATTTAAAATCACGAACATATTTTTCATTTTTCTGTTTTTCTGTCGAAGTAAAACCTAATCCTTTCTTTTTGAAATTACCGCTATGGTTTGATCTCTTTTGGAAACCAGAACCAGAACTGTAATTCTTTTTCTTGTTTAATCTCTGTTGTACTCTTGAGGTGTATTTTTTAGATTTATCATTAAAACATAAGCCTTTGATTTCAGAAATATTGATTTCCGAGAGTATAAAAACCTTTTTAATCAGTTCAGTTTTGACACCTCTTAATGGAAATTCCTCATCAGAATATAATTTGTCCGAATTATTCAAAGTATAAGCAACTTTAAACAACCCATCATCCAAATTAGATTTTGATAACAAGAATTTTCTATCATAGACTAATTTTCCCTGTTTTACTGTTTGCCCCAGAGTTTTTGACTCAGATTTCGACTCTGACGCTGACTCCTCACTGCCATCACTATCTAACACATGATCCACGACTTTCTTCATCAATTGAGACTGTTGATCAGTGTAAGATGATGTGAACACAACATCAATACTTTCTGGAAGATTGACCGATGACTCTGACTCCCACTCTAAATTTGTAGCCTTTTTGACTCTTTCATCGTTAGGATGTCTAGGCAAATATCCGTTTTCCAGTGGAGGTGGACATCTGTTATAACTGACACCTTTCTTCTTACCAGATGAAGCCTTTTCAGTATCCTTTTTCTTGTCACTCTTCCTCTTGTCAGCAATCTTTTCTTCAATACTGACTTCAGCTGCTTTTTCTTCAGTTACCTCATCCTCTTCCCAGACCTTCATGCTCTCAACAGTCGGATAAATCCTGTCAATCACATAGGAAGTACATGAGTAACTTTTCAATAAACGATTTACTCTTTCAGTTTCTATTCGTTGCAGCTCAAGCTTCTGTTCTAAAGCAGCACATTTTTCAATGTAATTGTTTACAACTTTTTGTTTTGTCATAAATGCTCCCTGAAGAGTCTTCATTGCTACAGCTTGCTCTTCACTAGTTTGATTGTACTGATTCATTGCCTTGTTCAGCACATCATAAGACTCCTTCAGTCTGTTTAAGTTGTTAATCAACGTGCTGTTCTGCTTTTTCACAATCTCACAATTTTCACACTTTACCGGAACTTCTTTTGCATCAACTTGTTCTTCAACTTTAAACTTAGGCACTTCTGTCATCTTTTGCTTTCTTACTACCGGCACCTCTTCATCATCACTACTCACCGGTGTCTTAATCTTCTTCTTTTTCTTTTCCTTCTTGACTTTTTCGTCTTCGCTATCACTCTCAGCAAGCAGCTTCATATCTTCTCTGTATTTTCTCGCCCAATACTCTGTATCATCATCACTATCATCTACAATCTTGGCTGTAAATATTTCAATTTCTGCATTTTCTCTTATTCAAAAATCCAAAAAGATTTTCAGTGTGTTTTAGCATAAATTTTGAAAAGTCAAAAAGATTTTCGACAACTGGTGTTGAGATGCTGATTTTCAAAATTCAAAGTGCTAAACTTGAAGAACTGGTTTGGAGAGTGTTTGTGTAGATGGTGAAGTTGTTTTGATAAGAATTAGTAATCATTTCTTGAACGCAAAATCATTACTGTTTTGGTTCAACATAGTTTCTAAATTGTTGATAAGTTTTAATCTTTGTAGAAACTTATGGTTAGGTAGAGATTGTGCATGTACAGGTATTAAAGAGCCAGGTTACGATCTTGAACCTGATGGGAGCCTGTTTACGATCTCAGAAACAGTGAAAGATTGAATTCCAGACTACGATCCCAGCTGTGTGAGAGGGGGAGTCTGAAGACACCGTGTCAACATTCAAAAGAGAAGAGTTTGATGATGATGAAGATAGAGAACGAGGATTCTTGGAACGACAGATATTTCAGAGGCAGATTGTCGACTGATGAAGATTGTAGATAGACATGTGCGAATGCAGACTGGAATGATCTATGAAGACAGTTATGAAGACTCCGTCAACATCCGAGGGGGAGTTTATTAGTGCACCTACGTCTGCTGACTACGTCTTCCATCAAGTCTTGAAGATTGTACAAATAGAAAATGGCACGGAATCCTAGAAATAGTTGTTTGTATAGGAATCGCTTATATGTACACATCTAGGATCGCTCATGTGTCAAGAAATGTTCTGGATCGCTTATTAGGATAGTATATGGATCGCTTATATGGCATTGATCTAGGATCGCTTATATGGACTGCCATATAAGCGACCCAAGCTCCTCTATATATAGGTCTATAGAGCGATCCACATCATAGAGTTAGAGGTGTATTGTTCCGGTACTCTGCCGAAGTGCTGTCTGATCGTGTAATCTTTCAAGATATCAATACAACAGCAATATTAAAGTGAATACAGCTTCAATTGCACCGAATTATTAGTTTCCGCCTCTTAATTAGGACACGAACTACTCTGAACGACTCAAACAGGTCGACAAACGATCCTACAATTCGTGTCGGTAACCATATTTCAAATATCATCTCAATTGTATTTAATACTTACAGAATCGATACATATTCTACAAAAAGGCGTAAGTTTCACTTACCTCACATCCGAACCACGCTTTTCCTTTCCTTCTTGATTCGTTTGACCCGCTCCCTCATCAAGTTTCCACCTAGCTCGTTAGGCGTCAAACTATCATCATAATTCGTAAGACGGTTAGATTAGTCATTATCAATTATGACAACTCACCTTACGGGTCTTATGTCAAATTTATCACTCGATCAAATCATTGGTCAATTTGACTTCCTAAAAGTCAATTTATCTATTAACATATTCAAACGCACATTTGGTTCATTGAACCCACTTTGACATTTTCATCCGAGCTCTTAACAATTCTAGTTTTTACACACCAATTAGACCGTGATTTCATTTAGGCATTTCATATCACTGAAAATGGGCTGTTTTTGGTGACTTGTTTAACCTATTTAGAAGTCTTCAAAAATTATGATCCTTTTATATGGCGTACCACTCGGAGGATTAGACCTTGTGTTAAAATTTCAAGATCTAACTCTTTACCAAAAGTTCGTAAAAATTCATTTACTAAGCTGCAATCAGATTCGTCACTTCTGACTGCAGCCTACGGAAAAATTCAATAAAAATCCTCGTTTATCCGATTGACGAAATTCCAATTGGCGATTCTATTAATCGCTTAAAACTATGTACAGTAAAAATTTGAGATCATAACTAAATTCCTAAATTGAGTTATGACATTTGTAATGGGCTGCAAATTCTGCCAGAAAACGCAGCTTGAACCTTTGATACGGAAAAATTCATAAAACGCTCAATTTTCGTCGAAAAAATACGATTCCAGTGGAGTTTTAAAGATATTTCCTGGAATTACATTTTAGACTCAAGAAACACACGTTTTTGTCACGCTTTTTTTCAGGTTACAGCCAATACAAGTTGGCTGTAAATTTTGATCAGGAGCTGTTTGAATTCAGCTTTCAGTTTAAGCATTTTCTTGACATCATAACACTAATTTTTTAGCAATCAAAACCCTAAAAACATCTCATACATGAATGTAGCATCAACAAAATCTGAATTTACTTGAGCTAGGCATGATTACAATATATTCTTGTCTAGGGTTTATTCCTAAACACTATTTCACTTCAATATCATCCATACCACAATCATGCAACATCAATTTCGAATTTCTTATGTACATCAAGAATTCTCAACTTCATAATATCAAAAATTCGACATACATTACGATCCCCTTAGCTTGTTGATCACGAGTTTAGTTAAAGCCCTAATTTCTTTGCTCGATTTCTCCTTGATTTTGATGGATTTCATGAGCTTTAGGGTTTTGAAAGAACCCCCTGGTGCTTCTGATCGTTCCTGCACACACACACACTTACCAAGTGTGTGTTGTGTTTTATGTTTAGTTTTAATAAATAAGCTTCCTCCATTTGGCACTATCAGCCCCTCATGTTTTGTTTTTATAAAAGGTTTAACTATTTCTAGTTTCCTTTATTGTTTTAACAACACATAACTAACTAGGTTAATATTGCTAGTCACTTAGTGGGTTCGGGAAGTCATAACCCATGTTATTTTAAGTACCGTTAACTCGAGCCTTCTATATACTTTGTTTTCTCAAAGTATTTATCCTCCTTTTTAATTAACATCAAGTTTATTTATTTGAATCCTAATATTTACCGGGTTAATTTTTACCACTAACGGTATTTTACCCGTCTTTACTATTAACGTGGTTTGATTACCAAACCCGTTTTTGGGGTGTTACACAGCCATTCGATATCTCTTCAGGAAACAGGATGCTAAACCACATTTGATTCGGTGGATTCTACTCCTCCAAGAATTTGACATTGAAATCAAAGACAAAAGAGGAGCAGAAAACACCGCAACAGATCATCTTTTGCGCTTAGAAGACCCAGCTTTGAAGGCAACCAGGGATGAGCAAATAAATGAAAAATTTCCAACGGAGTCCCTGGAAATGGTGGAATACAGAAAAGAACCATGGTACGCCGACAATGCTAACTACCTAGCTAGCGGTATAGTCGCGAAAGGTTGGCCACATCATCAAAGAAAGAAATTCTTTGCTGATGTGAAGCATTATTTTTGGGAAGATCCTTATCTTTTCAAAATGTATGCCGATCAACTCATCCGCCGATGCGTACATGGTAGTGAAGCAAGAAGAATTCTCCGCCATTGTCATGAAGGTCCATACGGAGGACATCATGGTGTCGCTAGTACCGCACGAAAGGTATTTGATTTAGGGTTTTATTGGCCAACCATTTACAAAGACGCCCAAAGTCTTGTCAAGACATGTGACGCTTGCCAAAGAATAGGTAATATTTCTTCCAAAAACGAAATGCCACAAAACGGCATTCTTGTTTGTGAAATCTTTGATGTGTGGGGACTCGACTTTATGGGACCCTTCCCACCGTCAAAAGGAAACAAATATATACTTGTGGTGGTAGATTACTTGTCTAAATGGGCCGAGGCACTTCCAACAAATGATGGAAGAGTCGTGGTAAGATTTCTGAAAAAATTATTCTCTCGTTTTGGAACACCTAAAGCATTAATAAGTGATAGAGGTACCCATTTTTGCAACCATCAACTTGAAATTTTTTTTAACAAGATATGGGGTCTATCACCGGGTCTCAATGGCATATCACCCTCAAACAAACGGACAAGCCGAAGTGACTAATAGACGTTTAAAACGAATACTTGAAAAAACCGTAGGGCTAAATAAAAAGGAATGAGCCGACAAATTAGATGACGCTTTATGGGCTTTTCGAACTGCTTATAAAACAACAATATGTACAACCCCATATAAGCTCGTCTATGGAAAAAGCTGTCATTTGCCAGTAGAAATTGCACACAAAGCATACTGGGCAATTAAAATTGTAAACTTAGATTTAGAATTTGCGGGTAAAAATCGATTTTGTCAATTAAATGAATTAGACAAATTAAGGAATTATGCATACTCTAACTCCGAAATTTAAAGAATGAAAAACTTGCATGATAAACACATTAAACCTAATGAATTTCGAGTAGGGGATCGAGTTCTATTGTTTAATTCACGACTTCGATTATTTCCTGGTAAATTAAAGTCTAGGTGGTCAAGACCTTTTTCCATCACCCATATTTTCCCACACGGTGCAGTAGAAATTAAATCTCGGAATGGAATTCCATTCAAAGTCAATAGCCAACGGCTGAAGCTCTATCAAGGATTCATTGAGGATGAGGAGGAAGAAATCTCGCTTCAAACGGTCGAAGAATGAAAGCATCGACATCATACCTGGTAAGTTATGAACAAGCGGGTTCACATCTAAATCGGTAAGTCTTCTAACCAAGTTTTTGGGAAACAGGGCACTCACATGAGCACTTAATATATATATATATATATATATATATATATATATATATATATATATATATATATATATATATATATATATATATATATATATATATATATATATATATATATATATATATATATAATTGCCTGTCCACGGGGCCGTGCTCAGCGAGCACGGGGCCGTGTCCGCGCAACTGTCGGGATAAAACCCCCTTTTCAACACAGTTTCTTCATTCCACACGCCCCGTTTCCCCGAAAACTCTCTGGTTCAGGCGATTTTTCTACAAAATTTTGACGTCTCCTCTACTTCTAACAACATCAAGGTATGATTCTATCATTATTAGTAGTTAGATTAAGCACTTGCATGTAGTTTAACATCAAAAATTTGGGGAAAAATCTAGGGTTCTGGAACTTCAACCAGATCGAACCTCAAATTTTTGCATAAATCTGTTAGCATTAGTTTAGATACATGTTATAGGAAGTAAATCAACTTGTATTGTGTGTAGATTTGCCCAATTTCTCACAAAACCCCAAACCCTTGTTTTTGAACCGAAAAAGATAAAATCGAAGGGGTAAACAGTTTGCTTTGAGAAAAACGGCAATTGGGTTTTCATTTTCGGGGAAAACTGCCCCTACTGGACCAAAAATTTTCAAGTTTTCGGGACCGGGTCGAAAAATGGGAATTTTGGTAAACAGACGCCTGGACACGGGGTCGTGCTCGCTGAGCACGGGGACGTGTCCAGCCAAATTCAGTCCAACATGGGGCGTGTCCGCTGAACACGGGGGCGTGTTCAGTCGACTGTTTTCAATTTTCTCTGAAATTTTCGCTGTTTCTTGCTAATATTTTGGTGTTTTCTTTCAGATGGCCAAGAAATTCACTCGATTCAATGCTAACGAGATAGCGGCTCAAGCTCGTTATGACGTGTTAAGGACTAGGCACGAGGAGGACCCCAGACAAGTTTGCATAAACACCCTTGAGGCAGTGGACCAACTGGATCGATTCAACACTATTGTCACCGGCCCGTTACGAGCTACCCTTTGCACTCAGCTTCATGCTGTACATGAATACAACATGGAGTTCTACAGCACGCTCGTCTTCAACACAAGGGCCGAGCCTTTTGACAATGAAGGGTTGGAGTTTCGCTGTGGAGGAACCACATACCGGATCTCAATTGCTCAATTTGGGGCTCTAGTAGGGTTGTATTTGGAAGAAGATGCTGGGGATGAGGAAAACATCGGCGGTCTCCGCGAGATAAAGGAAAGTGACCGCCAAGCTGCTTGGGCTCAAATAGGAGAAGGGCACTACAACCCAAGCCGAACTAAGAGTACCCTCTTGAGAGACCCTCTTTACCGCTACATCCACAGGGTCCTCACCTACTCTCTTAGTCAGAGGCATGACAGCAGCGGTGTTGTAGGTTTACGGGATCTACTAGTCCTTCATTGCATCCACAACCGGGTCAACCTTGATGTTCCATACCTCCTGCTCCGAAACATGCACTGGATCCAGCTCGCTACTCCCCCGACTCCTATCTTCTTTGGAGGGTGGATATACCGCCTCTTCAAACATTTCGTGAACATGCCGAGGTCCTTCCACAAAGGGCCATGGTCGGGGAGAGTAGACATGGTCATTTGCCGCTCCATGAACCTGATTCATGAAGCAGATGACGGGACGGTCAGATTTCAAACGGTTCAAGGGCATGCATGAAACCCGCAAGAAGCACTCGTCTTACACGCTCCACCTATCCAACCTCCTACTCCTCAGTACCATTACCAGCACCACGGTGATCCGGGTCAATCCTCCTCACAAGGAGGCGGTTTTCCTAATTTTCAAAGCTTACATGATTTATTGCAGGAAAACCTTATGTGCACCAGGAACACCTACAATATGGCTAGCAACACATATACCCGGGTCAGAGCAGTAGAAAGAAACATCTCCGATATACAGGATGATATCGGGAACATCCGGGAGTATATGGCGGGCCACGGAGGAGGTGATGATGATGATGAAGACGAGGACATGGATTAAGCGGGAGGAGTAGGAGGTAGCATCCCACGAATGGAGGTCCCACAGGTTAACCCCCCTTATCTCATAAACAATTTCTGGCCTGCGTGCCGTTTGTTGAACAATTTACTTCCTTTAACACTTTTTAATTTCTGCATTTTTTTATTTTTAACTTGTGATGTGGATGAATAACTTTGGTAATTAAGGTTGTTTGTTATGATTGGTGTGGTATTTATTAGTTAAACAAGTACACACGAGGCTTAGAGCACTAAACGTTAGTACTACTAAAGCCGGGACAGGAAAACCGAAGCCAGAAACCTGTTTTACACCTTTGCAGTTTGTCCACACGGGGTCGTGTTCAGCCAACACGCCCCCGTGCCCATTGCCCCAGACCTGCTGTTTGTCTAAATCATGTAGATTTTTGCCAGACACGGGGTCGTGCCCAGCCAACACGTCCCCGTGTCCACCTTCTGTAAGTTCTTGTTACTGGCAATCTGACCACGAGGCCGTGTTCACCCATCACATGGCCGTGTCCAGATGCCCAGTAACATTTAGATTTGTTTTTAAACATGCTTTTACACATTCAATCAACCTAAAAACTTATTTTTGGGACACATTGAGGACAATGTGTAATTTAAGTGTGGGGGATGCTAAAACCTTGAATCTTGCAAGTCCTAATTACAAGCCTTACACAAAACTCTATTGGAACCGCTAAACACCCCAAATTTTTTCAAAAACTTTTCATTTTTTTTACTTGTCTTGGTTTAATTTGGGAATTTCAAGTTCTAAAAAGGTTATATTTTTACAAATTTACAACCGATAGCATCGTGATAAAAAGAACCAACATAAGAAAATTATGAAACGGCATGACAAATCTAGTTAAAATTTGATTATATATACTTGATCACATAAAAACCCATTCCCATAAAAAGTGAGTTTTGAGCCTTTATTGAGCATATAAATAAACATCTTTAAACTAAATGCTCATTTTTCGTTTCTTGTGTGAATAGCCGCTTGGTTCTTACGACTCTAGAACTTGCAATGACGATACATTCCCGGTCCTTACCAACTTAAACTCAAGTAAGTAAATGATGGAGGCATTAGGACTAACCCTTTTTATTTCAACACCATTATTTTTCTTTTTTTTTTACCACCTACCCAAAATCCCCTAGTTAACCCCTTTGAGCCTAAACCTTTTCATTTCTTAACCCAAAACAAATACCCTTTTACCCACCAAAACCCTTTTTCATTTTAAACCCTTTATTTTAGTAACAAAGCTCGGTTTTCTTATGACTTCCTTATCAAAAAAAAAAAAAAAAATGATGACGAAGCCAAAAGAAATAAACAAACAAGGTTATCAAAAAGAACTTTGTTTGAAGAAATGCTTCATTAAAATAAAAAGTTATAAAAAAATGTCTTACGAAAACCGACGATTTTTACGACTTTCGCCCTTTTCTACTAACCACTAACCCAACCACCTACCTTTAACCCAAGCCTAACCCTTCCCCCCAAAAGTCCTCTTGATATTTACAAAGGTATATAGTTAAGAAGGAGGAGGATTGATTGCTTGGCAAGCTTATGGTAGAAGTAAATTCCATGCCGCTCTCGAGTGTTTCACAAAAATACATCTTCGGCCGAGTGTTGAGTGATCCCCCGTGAGGTATGTGAACTTGTATATAAATGGAATTTTAAAGAGGCATGTTATGCCCTAATAAGTAGTTTATTTTATGTAATGTTCTAAATAAATCATGACGAATAGGATTGTAAATAAAATAAAAATAAAACCTAATAAAGAATCTTGGAAATCCCAACACTCTATGACAAGCCCAAAAAACCTTCTCTTCTACCCATTCCATTTGGGAGTGTAAAGCCACATTATAAAGAGTTTTGCTTGAGGACAAACAAAGATTCAAGTGTGGGGGTATTTGATGTGTGCAAAATGCAACATATAAATTACATCAAATGTGGCATAAAACTGACCCTTTTTTAGTACTAATGTTGGAAAAAGTGTGTTTTTGTCTTTCTTTTGTATTTTCAGGATTAAATGAGCTCAAATGAACAAAAGAAGCAAAAAGGCAGCTAAATCTAACATAAATACAAGAAAAGGAATAAACAAGGCATGCCCAACCCCACGACAGCATCTCCCAAGCAAAAGCAAGAGAACAGAAGGCTGAACATGCCCCGTGCTCAATGAGCACGGGGGCGTGCCCAAGTGTCTACAGAAAAGACAAAGTTGTAGAAGCTTCTAAAACCCACCACGGGGGCGTGTCTAGCGGACACGGGGCCATGGTCAACTCTAAGATTCGCAGAATCTAGGCAAATCTTGATAGTACAGATACGCTTCTGCACACGGGGTCGTGCCGAGCGGACACGGGGGCGTGGTCAACTAATGCAGACAAACTGCAATTAATGAAGAAAGAGAAGATGGGTGGACACGGGGCCGTGCTCAATGGACACGGGGCCGTGTCCGGGCTTCTGTGCAGGCTATAAATAGGGGTGCTTGGCTCATTTCCAAACCATCCCTTGGCAAACCACCTCTCTCACACTTCACCCACCCACCACCACCATCACAACCCACATCCACCACCATCATCCATCATCCATCATAGAGTGTGTGAGTAGTCTCGGGATCCAAGATTGATCGTAAGAGTTCCTGACAATCAAAGGCCATGTTTGCCTAAGTCTCTTACATCACTTGGTGAAGACAAGTGTTTAGTGTAATACTTTTTATTTTTAATCTTTTCGCACTTTTTATTTGGTTATGTATTAATGACTTTAATAACTAGTTTCTTATGTTGAAGGTGAATCTTCCTTATCATTTGTCCGTGGTGTCTTGGCATTATTTTACTATCTATATAAAATAAAAAGATTTTCACCATTCATATCTCCATGGTCTATATGGAGATATGTTGGCTACCTGGTCGGGGGTTAGGGGAATGGTTTGGTAAGAGTCTTGCCTTGTTTAGTGTATAGATCCTGCAAGGACCTGGGTCAGCTTTAGTAGGACCTCCTTCAATACCCACTGGTATTGGATGAAGGGGGTCCGAACTCCTTGATCCCCTCATATGTAAACTACTGTTAAAACATTAACCCGGCTATTTAGGATTGTATCCCTGCTGACTTAAACTACTTAGCCGAGGGTAACGTCACCTTCAAAAGAGAGGCCTACCACATTATGCATTAATAACTTAATTAATTATCTTTCAATAATCCAACCCTTTAGGATTGTATCCTTGCTGACTCAAACTACTGGGTTGAGGGTAACGTCACCTTCAAAAGAGGGGCCTACTACTATAACTAAGATAATATCTTAAAAAGTGCAAAAGTGCGAAAATAATCAAAGGTTACACTAAATGTGAGTCGGATCCAAGTGATTCATCGTGTCTATCTGTTTTATTTTTATTTTCAACATTTTTAGTTTTTATTTTAAACCTTTTTCTAAACTTTTGATTTGATTAGACGTTGAGGATAAACCGGTACTAAAAGCTCTTGTGTCCTTGGACGACCTCGGTATCTTGCCAACACTATACTACGCTCACGATGGGTGCACTTGCCCATATGTGTGTTTGGTGTTAGTAAAATATCGTGTTTTATAAATTTAAAACTTGACTAACGTGTAAAAAGGGCTAAAAATATACATAAAAATATATAACACCGCACGCACATCAAGTACTATTTGTAAACATTAGTTCTTACTATTTGTTAATTTGTAAACATCAGTTTTGTTAATTATGGCGTTTTCATTAACCCGTTTTATTTAATATTGTTAATTCTTCATAATATTAATTAATCAACTAATGGTGTTTTCATAATGGCGTTTTCAAATATATGTTTCTTAGGCCTTGTTTATTATTCAATTAATGATATTTTCATCGATAATAGACATTTTGTATTTTAATGGTGTTTTTCTTAATTTGTTCTCACTATGTTTTTTAGACGAGGGTGTTCCTTCAAATGAAAGGTTTTGCCCCAAAATGGTTTTCCATTTATCATTCCCGACGTTAGTGAAGAGATAAAGCCCAAAATGGACGTGATATTCCCAAGCCTCGATGATTGTTATTCAATGTATGTTAGGTATGCTACGGCTTGTGGTTTTTCTGTCAGGAAAGGGGCTGAAAATATAAAAGCCAAAGGAGAAAAACATATTAAGTATTATATGTGTACGAGATCTGGGGTATATAAAGACAAGAAGGTTGATACGTTGGACCCGAATCAAAAGGAAAGGATTGTGCGATCCAACTTTTCAAAGAGAACTGGTTGTGGAGCACATTTATATGTAATAATTGAGGCTGGATCATGGAAGGTCTATAAGTTTGTTGAGGAGTACAACCATGATTTGTTGAACAACCTGATAAGCATGCTATACATAGCATGTCTAAGTTGAATTTGGTACAAGTTAAGGCGTTTAATGTTATGAAGACTTGTTTTGGCGGTTTTGAAGACGTGGATGCAAGTAAAGTTGATTTTAAGAACTACAAGATACAAATTAACTTGTCTATAGGGGAATACGACGCTGATATGGTTGTGAGACATTTGGATGAAAAAAAACAGTCACGACCTAATTTCTCGTACGGTTACTTCACAGACGAAGAGAATCGTTTGAAGGGACTTTTTTTGGTGTGATGATCAATGCAAACGTAATTACCACATGTTTGGTGATGTGATTTTGTTTGACGCCACGTATCGTTCCAACAAGTAATATTTATAATTCTATTTTTTCTGTTTTTTTTGGCGTTTTCACTGTTTAGATGCATTGGCGTTTTGTTCTCGTTTCATTTTTCTCAATGGCGTTTTCATATGCAGATACTCTATCGTGTTTGTACCGTTCACTGGTATAGACAATTACCACTGCAATGTTACATTTGGGGCTGCATTATTTGTCACACCCCAACCGATGGCGGAATCGTCGGGGCGTGGCACTGAGCGAAACAGATTGTCCAAGAGAATCCATAATAACAATTAAACGAAAATATTTATAAGGTTTAATACCCCATACTATTAAACAAATAATCCAGAAATAGTCATTACAGATATTCAGTCTCAAAAACAAATTCCAATCCGATAACTCAGGTTTTATTTGGTGAGTTTCTAGACTTCCTAACTTGTTTGCTGCATAGCGACCAATCAACCTATCACATATGTTAAAATAAAAGTCTGTACATAAAGTAAAAGTGAGTACACAAGTTTGCATAGATATAGTATGAAAAGCGTTTACGCATAACCGGCATGTAACACGTAACGGGCGAAGCATGTAACTACCAACAATGATACAACCTAACCACGTGACTGCGATGTAGAGTATGCGCGACACATGTTCATCGAAGCGAACACGTGAAGTAAAGTAATGTGATTCTTAGCAACCCCTGTTCACAACAGGTGCTGAGTCCAAACTATAGTACTATTGTTGCTAAAGGCGGTCTAGTGTAACACTGTATAAGCATAGTAACAAGCATTCAGCAAATCACGTATAGCATGCGGGAGCGGTTAACGTTTATAGAGTGTTTGCATTGTGTGTTGTGTTTTGATAGAGAACATATGTAACACCCAAAAGTGTGTTAAACGAAAATGGGTCCGAGTATACTCATAGTGTGTGTCTATCAAGTAAACACAATCTGGATTAGATTGAAGGGAGCGCCGGATCAACCTGCGTGTGGGAACAGAAGCATAAGGCTTCCAAGTGCTGACACGGTCGAAATCAGAGTGTCGAGTGGGGTAAAAAGTATAACAACCCTAAAATAAACCGACACCCTCGGAATATTTTCCGACACCCGAAAAATATTTAAAATATCCCAATATGTTCTAAAATACACCCCATACGTGAAAACGGACCCCAAATACCTTTTATATTTTTAAAATTAATTAGAAATAAAATTTTTGGGCTCTCGCGAGGCGCGTAAGCCACCCCTTGAGCCTACGCGGGCCGCGAGCGATCGAAAACTCGGCAACACCCGGTGATGACACTTGTCATCATCGTGGCGAAGCTAGCCGATGACCCGGACGAGCTAAACCCTACCCGACCTACTACGCGGGCCGCGTAGCCCGAGGTCTAAACCTTACGCGGGCCGCGAAGAAACCGAAATCAGGCCCTGTATTAGAGGGCATCGGGCCTTCAGTCGAAACTCGCACAAATCTCTTTCTCTCTCACGAATTTCTTAATAGTAGAAGCTATACTCGGCTCTAATACCCCCTAAATAACGAGATTCTGATCCGTTGTAAGTATCATAACCCCTGGATATGTATTAGATACTCTGCCTGATTGATCTAGGGTTCCGTAACGGCTGTCGTGGTTCTGCCCAACGTAGTCGTTGGAATGCTGTCTCGGGGAGGGTATTACTAATGTTAAAATGGGTTATTATACTAACACGTGTGCGTTTGTGGAATTTATAGATAATTCCCAGGGAACCCTTACAGAAAATCTAAGTCAGCAATGTGAGTAATCTCCTTTTTGCAAATTGTTTTTACAAAACCTCACTTAATTAATTATATGTTAAACAGTTATTGAGTATTTGTAAGGATACGATTAACGTCGGTATGTTGGGGTTTTGTATACAAAATTTGTTACTGCCTTGCGAAGGGTAACATTTCCACAAGTCGGGTTTGACAGTACCGTGGGTGGTAGTTGGTATGACTTGGAAACAAATGTAATTGCGAGACCGCCCTCAATACTGTACAATGGTTTTTACTTAAACTTGATTGAACTGGGATTCACTCACCAGTATTTCCCACTGACAAGTTGTTTTTAAACGCGTTTCAGGTTACAAAATGTGAAAGCCAAATAGACGCCAGCTGGACAGCACTGAAGGCTTGGAAATGTGGCAATAAAGTTACCTAAAATAAAATAGATGTTTTTATTAAATAAAAATAGGATTTATTCCTATGAAATTGTGTGTACCAAAAAATTGGGTTTTGTCCCATGTATTTAATATTATGAAAGTGTGGTATTTTACTCTGATAAAATATTTCCTAACTACGGTACTGTAGGAACGATTTCCGACCTAAACGAGTCGTTCGGAAGAGCTCAAATCGTTTCAGAGGCGGAAACAAAGAAACGGACGTGTACACAGCTAGAATCACACTTTAAACCTCTTGTAGATTGATTTTACAACGTTTCCATTACAAGGAAAAACCGGCTATACCTCGGTACCAGATCTGAAAACTGTTACAAATGAAATGCAAGACTAGCCTATATATACAAGTTTGGAACCGCTCATATGACAAACCACATAAGCGACCCATGTTAATAAACCATAAAAGCGATCCATGTATTTGCCGAAAAAGCGATCCATGATGTCTGCCATAAAAGCGATTCGACATAATGTCAAATAAGCGATTCCACTTTTACTTTCCATCCTTTTGTCTTCTAGTGAATCTTCATCTTATTGGACCTTTTGTTTGTAGAATCTCATTGGACCATCCAAAGGTCCAATCACAACAAATGGATCTCATGATCTTGTCGTTTCCTTTTTAATATGCATAAGACTTGGGATGAGGCAATATATGATGTCATCACTATGATGTCATCATCATATGTGATGACATCATGCTTGAACGAATCGCAACGTATCCCGAACTCGACATTAGACGAAGACGACAGATGACTGCACCAACAGGTACTGATGAAAATTCTGCTGCCAAATTAGACAAAAACAAGATACCACCGAAACTGGCTGTGGCCGCCCGTTCCCGGGTTATTAGGGAACGAGGGTTGCGACAGAAGGTGGTATCAGAGCTAAGCCACTGATTCAGCCACAGAGGTGTGCTGCTGACACCAAAATGCAATTTGTTAGGAAATAAATTACGGAACTACGTGCATAATTGTATATTATTGTTATGTGTTGTTTGACTATTTGTTAGTTTATAGTATGAGCGACCAAGGACCATCTGACGCGTACCGTCAATTGTCTGGTTCGCCTAGAAGCGAAGGTGCCTCTTCTCAGCCTACCCTCTCGGGGTATTCTGCTTATACGAAAGAAGGAATATTCGTATTTAATGCTCAATCTGAAGAGCCATTTCCTCAGAAAAAGAGGGGATGGCTCAGTAGGGGAGCACACGAGCATAGGAAACACATGAAAAAGTTACAAGAACAGAGAGTACTAGCTGCAACCAACATAGAGTACTAGCTGCAGCGGACCCTAACCTGGAACAAATGTTAGCACCCCAACCACAACCACCAATTCCTGACCAACCGATGGAGATAGAAAACCCTGAAAATCAAGTAGAAATGCATGATTTTAATCCAGAAGAAATACCTAGGGTACCTGCACCAAATCCCTTAGACCCAAATTACGACCCATGGTGAGACGACAATAGGGACTATGTGCAATGTTACCCGATACACGAAGATGTGCCTATGCCAAATTTAGGAGCATACCCAGGGTTAGACCCTCTAGATCCCTATTACGATAATGATGTATTCATTAGGGAGATTCTAGAAAATCCTTACCCATACCAGGCCCCTACACCTCCATACCAGGAACCCGCACCCCAGATTCTGAACCCAGTCCTAGAACCTGCACCCCCAATGAGTGTAGAAAACGTACAATAACTTAGGACATTTGGTGAGGAAATTTTATAGAATAGTGAAAGGATGAGACAGGTGGGAGAGCGACTCGTCTGGAAGTACTATAACAACCCTAAACCGACACCCTTGATTATTTTCCGACACCCTAAAAATATTTAAAATGTCCTAATATGTCTTTAAATATACCCCATATGTGAAAACCGAGCCCAAAATACAATATAACATTAAAAATAAAATAAAAATCAGAATTTTTAAGTTTAGGCGGGCCGCGTAAGCTTAAGCTTAACCTTTACGCGGGCCGCGACAGCTTGATGATCAGGCGAGCCCCGGTGCGGCCACGTGTCAGCATCGTGTCAAGCCTAGTGGTGATCCGGACAAGCTACGCATTGACCTATCTGTGACGCGGGCCGCGTAAGCCTTATGCTTATTTTACGCGGGCCGCGAGAGACCCATTTTTCAGCCCTATATAAGGAGGCCTCGGGCATTTCCGATCGTTCAAAATCTTTCTTTCTTACTTAATTTCTGAATAGTAGAGATAATACCCGGGCATTATACCCCCCCTAAATAGCGAGGTTCTGCTCCGTTGTAAGTATTATAACCCCTGGATACGTATTAGATACTCTGCCCGATTGATCTAGGGTTCCGTAACGGCTGTCGTGGTTCTCCCGACGTAGTCATTGGAATGCCGTCTCGGGGATGGTATTACTAATGTTAAAATGGGTTATTATACTAACACACGTGCATTTGTGTAATTTATAGATTTTCACCAGGAAACCCTAAAAGATTAATCTAAAGCAGCAATGTGAGTGATCCTTCTTTTTATATACTCATTTTTGTGAGTTAATCCTATTTTTGTAAACCTATTTTGTGAACTGTTTTTACAAAACCTTACATACTTTTCCATGCGAATAACAGTTATTGAGTATTTGTAAGAATACAATTATCGTGGGTATGTTGGGGTTTTGTATACAAAATTTGTTACCACCTGGTCAAGGAGTAACATTTCCACAAGTTAGGTCTGACAGTACCGACGGGTGATAATTGGTATAACTTGGAAACAAATGTAATTGCGGGATCCCCTCAATACTGTTCACTGTGACTTTTTATTTAAACTTGATTAAACTGGGATTCACTCACCAGTATTTCCCACTGACAAAATATTTTTAAAACGCGTTTCAGGTAACAAAATGTGAAAGCCAAATATAAGCCAGCTGGACAGCACTGAAGGCTTGGAAAAGTGGCAATAAAGTTACCTAAGAATAAAATAGATGTTTTGTTAAATAAAATAAGATTTATTCCTATAAAAGTGTGTATACTGAAAACTTGGGTTTTACCCATGTATTTAATATTATAAAATGTGGTGGTTTACTCTGATTTAATATTTCCTAACTACGGTCCTGATGAAAATTTCCGCTGCCAAATTGGTTAATAACGTGATACCACCGAAACTGGCTCGCGGCCGCCCGTTCCCGGGGATTAGGGATCGGGGGTTGTGACAGAAGGTGGTATCAGAGCTATGCCACTGATTCAGCCACAGAAGTGTTTCGCTGACATCAAAATTCAAAGTGTTAGGAAATAAATTACGAAAATACGTGCATAATTATATTTTCTTGTAATGTGTTATCTGACTATCTGTTAGTTTACAGTATGAGCGACCAGGACCATTTGACGCGTATCGTCAATTGTCTGGTTCGCCTAGAAGCGAAGGCACCTCCTCTTCTCAGCCTGCCCTCTCAGGGTACTCTGCTGATATGGAAGAAGGAATCTTTGTGTTTAAGGCTCAATCTGAAGAGCCATTTCCTCAGAAAAAGAGGGGATGGTTCAGTAGGGGAGCACACGAGCGTAGGAAACGTATGAAAAAGTTGCAGGAACAGCGAGTGTTAGCCACAGCTAAAAGAGAAACTAATGCCTATGCCTAGAATATGCTCAATAGGGGTATAGCCAATATCCATATTTTAGCAACCACTGCAGCTGACCCAAACCTGGAGCAAATGCTAGCACCCCAACCACAACCACCGATTCCTGACCAACCCATGGAGCTAGAAAACCCTGAAAACCAAATAGAAATGCCTGATTACAACCCGGAGGAGATACCTAGGGTACCTGCACCAAATCCCCTAGACCCAAACAATTACGACCCCTGGTGGGACGATGTTAGGGACTATGTGCAACAAAACCCAATTCAGGAAAATGTGTCAATGCCCAACCTAGGAGCCTACCCAGGGTTAGATCCACAAGATCCCTATTACGTTAATGATGCATACATTAGGGAGATCTTAGAGAATCCCTACCTATACCAGGCCCCGTACTAGGAACCTGCACCTCAGATTCCAAACCCAGTCCTAGAACCTGCACCCCCAATGAGTGCAGAAAACGTACAAATGCTTAGGACTTTCGGTGAGTAAATTTTAGAGAGCAGTGAGAGAATGCGACAGGTGGGAGAGCGTCTTGTATGGAAATACGACAAGCGCAATATGGATTTTTGGATGAATCCATATCAGTGAATGTGATGGCAGAAACGGTAGTAGTAATAATAATAAAATAATAATATATGTGTGTATGTGTTAGAAAAAAAACTATGGATGCATACTACTAATATTGTAGCTTTACATTTCATTCGGTATTGTAATTTTAGTTTCAGTACTGGTGTGTAATAAATGCATAATATATGAATAGAGTAAAAGTCGCAATGCTCGACGCTTTTGACCAAAAGTGCGTGTCATGTGATTGGCTATATTCAAATATTATTTGTGATATTAATATTTGGTAAATGTTTAAAATTCAGATGGACAACGAAGTGAACCAAGAAAGCCAGAATGATAATATTCAGAACGACAACTACTCAAATAATGATAATCTGAATAACGAGAATCCGAACAACAATAACAATGGAAACCAAATGGATAATAGTGTCGTTCAGCACATAGTGGCACAAGGAATTATAGATGCAATGCCATTTATTATTCAAACGGTTCAAGAAGCGAATAATAAAAGTAAGCATAGCAGTAAGCGACCAAGTGAACTAGAACACAGCGTGAACAATGGACCCGTACTTCAAGCGCCTATTCCTAAAAGAAGAAGAACCATACCATATGGTTGTTCTTACAAAGAATTCTGGTCCTGTAAACCAATAGAATTCTCGGGCAATGAAGGACCCATTGCAGCCCTACGCTGGATAGAGAAAACTGAAGTTGTTCTGAAAATAAGCAAGTGTGTCAAAGAAGATAAGATAATGTTTGCTTCTAATTTATTTAAAAATGCAGCCCTAGAATGGTGGAACACTATCCTCCAGTCAAGAGGAAGTGATAGGGTTTATAACATGGAATGGGAATAATTCAAAAACATGGCAGAAAGGAAATTCTGCCCTCCCAATGAAAAGGAACAGATAGCAAATAAGTTTCTGAATCTTAGAATGACCGGGGTAGACAGTAAGGGTTACACTACCACATTCTTTGAATATGCTAGAATAGTACCAACCCTTGCATCACCTGAACCGGTATTAATCTCCCGTTATATCTGGGGATTAATTGGAGAAATTAGACATGTAGTCAAGGCAGCTAGACCCCAAACCATAGAAGAAGCTGTAGAACTAGCCAATACCTTGACTAATGAACTAGAGAAGAAGACCAGAGGAGAAACCTAACCCAAAGGCTTACTCAAGAATTCCGTTCTGGGAATTCCAACCGTAGGAATGTAGGTTCTACCTCTGCACCATACTGCAGGATCTGCAAGAAAAAGCATTCTGGATGATGCTCCACTCACTGCAATTACTGTAAGGCACCAGGACACAAGGAAGAAGATTGCAAGAGGAAAACCAGTAATGGAATGTGCTTCAACTGTGGAGAAAAAGGTCATATCAAGCCAAACTGCCCGAAATTGGCTCCAGCTGCAAACAACAAGAACCCTAAAAATGCTAGAGCATTTGTTCTAACTGCAGATGAACCCAAAATGATTCCAGACGTCATAGCTGGTACGTATTTAGTTAATGATATTTTTGCTAAAGTATTATTTGACTCTGGTGCAAACCAAAGTTTTATTAATACTTCATTTTGCAAACTTCTAAATCAATCATTAACTAAACTACCACAAGAATGTCTAGTAGAAACCGCAAATGGAGAAACCGTAAGAATTTCTGAAATCTTGCAGGGAGCAAGAATATAAATTTTTAATCAAAAATTTATTGCAAACCTTTACCCAATGAATCTGGCAGGATTTGATATTGTGTTAGGAATGGATTGGTTAATAGCCAATAAAGCCAGTATTTTATGTGATCAAAAGTCAATTCAAGTAAATTCACCAAAGGGTGACAAGATCACAATTAAAGGAGATAAACCATCTAGATCCACTATTTTATGTTGAAAACTGCAAGTTATATAAGAAAAGGATCTATAGTGTATTTGATTTATATAATCACTAACACTAAAGGAAAAGAAGTAAAAGACATTCCAGTAGCGTCCCAGTTTTCAGATGTCTTTCCAGAAGAATTGCCAGGACTACCGCCAGATAGGGAAGTTGAATTCAGAATCCATCTACTACCAGGAACAGCACCGATTGCCAAAGCACCTTACCGTTTGGCACCCCCTGAAATGCAGGAATTAAAGAACCAATTAGACGAATTATTTGAGAAAGGATTTATACAGCCAAGCTCATCGCCATCGGGAGCACCGATTTTATTTGTTAAAAAGAAGGACGGATCAATGCGTATGTGCATTGATTACCGTGAATTGAACAAAGTCACGATTAAGAATCGGTATCCATTGCCGAGGATCGATGATCTGTTTGATCAACTTCAAGGAGCTCGATTTTTCTCTAAAATCGATTTAAGATCAGGATATCATCAATTAAAGGTACAGGAAGAAGATATCCCTAAAACCGCATTTAGAACAAGGTATGGTCATTATGAATTTACTGTCATGCCATTTGGTTTAACCAATGCCCCAGCCGCATTTATGGACATGATGAACCGAATATGTAAGCAATATTTGGATAAATTCATAATTGTCTTCATAGATGATATTCTAATTTACTCTAAGAGTAAGGAAGAGCATGCAAAGCACTTGAACCTACTTTTAAGTCTATTAAGAAAGGAAAAACTTTACGCTAAGTTTTCAAAGTGCGAGTTTTGGTTATTATAGAAGATTTATTCGGGATTTTTCCAGAATAGCCATTCCCTTAACCAAGTTAACCTGTAAATCCATTAAGTTTGAATGGGGACCAAAACAAGAAGAAGCCTTTCGAATCCTTAAGCAAAGATTAACCCATGCACCCATACTAGCATTACCAGAAGGAACTGAAGACTTTGTAGTCTATTATGATGCTTCTAAGTTACGTTATGGATGTGTGTTGATGCAACGTCAAAAGGTTATAGCTTACACCTCTAGACAACTTAAGAATCATGAAGAAAATTATTCAACCCATGATTTGGAATTAGGAGCTATATTTTTTGCCCTTAAGATTTGGAGACATTATCTTTATGGTAGTAAGTTTACCATATTTACAGATCATAAAAGCTTAAGATATGTTTTCGGGCAAAAAGAGCTAAATATGAGACAAAGACGCTGGATGGAAATGCTTAGTGATTATGATTGTGATATCCAGTATCATGCAGGAAAAGCCAATGTAGTGGCAGATGCTTTAAGTCGAAAATATCATGAAAAGCCAAAAAGGGTACGTTCTCTTAAATTAAATCTGCAAGTAGATTTAAATGAACAAATTAGAAAAGCACAAGAATCAGTAATCAAGGAAGATACTGAAAAACTAAAAGGAATGATTAAGGAATTAGAACAAGGAACAGATGGAATTTGGAGATTCCATAAAAAGAGAATGTGGATACCTAAACTAGGAAATTTGTGTCACCGTATATTAGAAGAAGCTCATAAATCTAAATATACGATGCATCCAGGAAATGATAAAATGTACCAGGATTTAAGGAAAAATTTCTGGAGGATAGGAATGAAAAAGGATATAGCAGCTTATGTTTCTAAATGTTTAACTTGCTCACAAGTTAAAGCTGAACACCAGAAACCCTCAGGTTTATTACAACAATTAGAAATGCCAGTTTGGAAATGGGAATTAATAACAATGGGTTTTGTTACCAAATTACCCAAAACAAGAAAAGGTAATGATACAATCTGGGTGATTGTAGATAGGTTAACCAAGTCAGCTCATTTCTTACCAATGAAGGAAACTTTTAGTATGAAACAATTAGCAAAATTATATGTAAATGAAATTGTTTCATTACATGGAATACCTTTATCAATTGTTTCTGATAGGGATAGCCGTTTTACCTCTCATTTTTGGACAAGTTTCCAAAAAGCAATGGGAACCAAGCTGAATCTAAGCACGGCTTATCATCCTCAAACGGACGGACAAAGCGAAAGGACAATTCAGACAATGGAAGACATGCTTAGAACTTGTGTAATTGATTTCGGAGGTAATTGGGACGATCGCTTACCTTTAATAGAATTTTCTTATAATAACTGATGTGTGTAAAATGCAACATATAAAATACATCAAATAAGGCATAAAACTAACCCTTTTTAAGTACTAATGTTGGAAAAAGAGTGCTTTTGTCTTCCTTTTGTATTTTCAGGATTAAATGAGCTCAAATTCTCAAAAGAAGCAAAAAGACAGCTAAATCTAACATAAATACAAGAAAAGGAACACAAGTGGATTGCCCGACCCCTCAACGGCATCCTCCCAAGCAAAATAGAGAAGACAGAAGGCTGAATACGCCCCGTGCTCAGCCAGCACGGGGCCGTGCCCAAGAAGCAGCAGAAAAGACAAACCTATAGAAGCTTCTATTGCCCACCACGGGACCGTGTCCAGCGGACACGGGGCCGTGGCGAAAGTACAGCAGGCGCATTAATTGTAATTGTGAATTACAATTAATGAAGAGAGAGAGTGTCAGACAGGCACGGGGGCGTGTTCATCGGACACGGGGCCGTGCCCAACCTTCTGTTCAGCCTATAAATAGGAGTGCTTGGTTTCATTGCAACTCATCCCTTGGCACACCACCTCTCTCACACTTCATCCACCACCCACCACCACCATAACACCATCATCCACCACCATCATCCATTGTCCATCATAGAGTGTGTGAGTCGTCTCGGGATCCAAGATTGATCGTAAGAGTTATTGACAATCAAGGCCATGTTTGCCTAAGTCTCTTACATCACTTGGTGAAGACAAGTGTTTAGTATAATACTTTTTTATTTTTAATCTTTTGCACTTTTTATCTGGTTTTGTATTAATGACTTTAATAACTAGTTGCTTATGTTGAAGGTGATCTTTTTCTTATCGTTTGTCCGTGGTGTCTTGGCATTATTTTACTGTCTATATAAAATAAAAGATTTTCACCATTCATATCTCCACGGTCTATATGGAGGTATGTTGGCTACCTGGTCGGGGGTTATGGGAATGGTTTGGTAAGGGTCTTGCCCTTGTTCAGCGTTTAGAGGTCCTGCAAGGGACCTGGGTCAAATTTAGTAGGATCTCCTTCAATGCCCATAGGTATTGGATGGCGGGGATCCAAACTCTTTGACCCCCTCATAAGTTAACTACTATTAATACTATAACCCGGCTATTTAGGACTGTATCCCTGCTGACTCAGACTACTAGTCGAGGGTAACGTCACTGCCAAAAGCGGGGCCTACCATAATTTGCATTAATAACTTAATTCATTATCTTCCAATAATCCAACCCTTTAGGATTGTATCCTTGCTGACTCAAACTACTGGGTTGAGGGCAACGTCGCCTTCAAAAGAGGGGCCTACTACAATAACTAAGATAATCTCTTAAACAAGTGCAAAAGTGCAAAAATAATCAAAGGTTATACTAATACACGAGTCGGATCCAAGTGATTCATCTTGTCTATCTGTTTTTATCTTTATTTCATTTTTCAGCATTTAGTTAGTTTTTATTTTCTTAGTTTAAAAACCTTTTCTAACTTTTTGATTTGATTAGACGTTGAGGATAAACCGGTACTAAAAGCTCTTGTGTCCTTGGACGACCTCGGTATCTTACCAACACTATACTACGTCCACGATGGGTGCACTTGCCCATATGTGTGTTTAGTGTTAGCAAATATCGTGTTTTATAAATTTAAAACTTGGCTAAAAGTGTAAAAAGGGCTTAAAATATACATCAAAAATATATTACACGACACACGCATCAAGTTTTTGGCGCCGTTGCCAGGGACACAAGGATTTTAAGAAAGCTTAAAATCAACGGCCTAATCAGTTTTTCAAAACTTTTTTTTAAACGCGCGCACATTTTTCTGCATTTTAGTTTAGTTTGCATTTACAGTAGCCTGAACACGGGGCCGTGCTCACTGAACACGCCCCCGTGCTGCATATTTTTTAGTTAGATACCCAGCTACAGAGTCTGAACACGGGGCCGTGCTCATTAAACACACCCCCGTGCTCAACGTGACCAGTAACTTTAATTAAAACGCCCAGATACAGACCCTGAACACGGGGCCGTGTTCACCCAACACGGGGCCGTGTCCAGCCTTCTGTTTCCGTCTTTGTTTTTGTTTTCTGGTCCCGAAACTCAGTTGTGATCTGCTGAGTGATTCTTATGGATCAATACTCAGGAGGTTACAACTACACCTATGAAGAGGATGAATATATGAGAGACTATTGCACTAATTGTGGAAACCCGCACTCGGTACAATATTGTAACTTGTTTCAACCATCCACCTCATACAGCCAATATGAGGAGCCCAGGTACGAGCCATCAACTTCATACACATCCTATGAAGACCCAAGGTATGAACCTTCTCCCTCATACTCATATTTTGAGGAACCAAGGTATGAGCCTTCGTACTCATACTTTGAGGAGTCAAGATATGAACCACCACCTTCATATACTTATTATGAGGAACCATGGCGTGAACAACCCACCTCATATGAGTACTATGAAGAACAAAGTTTCAACCCTTATCCATCATATACTTACAATGAAGAACAATGGTGTGAACCATCTACTTCATATGGGTACTATGAGGAGCCAAGGATCGAACAACCGGATTCAAGCTTTGAGGATCCCAATTCTTTCTCTCTCACCGAAGTGACCAATAGGATATTAGAACACATTAAAACTATCGAACGTTGCATAAAAGAATCTCGCGCAAGGGAAGAGGAGTCCCGCGCAAGAGAAGAATTAAATTTTAATAATAACGAAGAGATAGTTGAAAATGTAAAAATGGAAGAACAAGAAAGTGAAAAACTGACACATGAGTTAAGCAACGAAAAAGGTGAGGCCGATAATGTTAAATTTCAAGAAGAGTCTAATTTCGAAGAAATTAATCTCTTGTCACCTTCTTTCGAAAATCATTGTTTAGTAACCCCTCATGCCAAGTTTTTAAAAGAGTTAAACACTAGTGCTAAAATTGAAGAAATGGTAAGTGTTAAGTTAACAAATGATCAAACCTCGCTAATAAAAGAAGATCCTTTCGAAATTAACATCACACCAGTTCCATGTTTCTTTCATAATTCCTTTATTAGTAATATCACCATTGGTAAAGATCTTTGTGTTAACATAATGCCTAACTATATTTTTGAAAAATTAAGTATTAGTGATTTTTCTCCACTTCAAATACCCATTTTTCTATCCGATCGAAAGGTAATAAAATCAATCGGTGTGATTGAGGATGTCTTGGTTCAAACAAATCAAATGGTTATTCCAACCGACTTTGTCATCCTCGATGACGCTCCTCTAGTCTTAGGAAAACCTTTTGTGAAAACTCATGAAGCTTTGAAAAACCGGAAATTTAACAACCTACCTGTTCAATTAGGGGCATTCAAAAGGAGCATACATCTTGAGCGTTCAATGAAATATCCTTTTGGCAATAATGACCCCCTAATTGAAGATGAAGATGAGCCACCCGATACAACTGAAGAAGATGACCACTTTGTTGAAGAAGAGGTCGCAATAGAACAAACCTTTAAGGTTCTTGATCTAGATGAGCCACAAAATAATGTGTCTCCTAAAGACCCACCCATTGAGCTCAAAGAACTTCCTAAAGGTTTGGAATATGCTTTTCTAGACAAAGATGGTAATTTGCCTGTAATTATTTCATCTAAATTAAGTAGCGTAGAAAAAGAGAAATTAGTTAATCTTGTAAAAAAAACACAAAAATGCGATCACTTGGAAGCTTGTAGATATTAAAGGAATAAGTCCTTCCATGTGCACGCACAAAATTCTAATGAATGATGACTACAAAACAGTAATTCAACCACAACGAAGAGTAAATCCCAATGTACAAGAAGTGGTTAAAAATGAAGTCATCAAGCTACTTGACGCCGGACTAATCTATCCTATTTCCGATAGCCCATGGGCGAGTCCTGTCCAAGTAGTCCCAAAGAAAGGAGGTATGACGGTAACAACTAATGAAAAAAATGAATTAATACCAACAAGAACCGTCACAGGGTGGAGAGTTTGTATAGACTATAGACGATTAAATGAAGCAATAAGGAAAGACCACTTTCCTTTGCCCTTCATTGATCAAATGTTACAACGACTATCCGGTCATAAATTTTGTTGTTTCTTGGATGGTTTTTCAGGTTACTTTCAAATACCGATAGCACCTGAAGACCAAGAGAAAACAACTTTCACATGTCCCTACGGAACTTTTGCCTATCGACGCATGCCATTCGGTCTATGTAATGCACCTGCAACATTCCAACGTTGTATGGTAGCCATTTTCCATGATATGATAAAAAAAACAATGGAAGTCTTCATGGACGACTTTTCTATCTTTGGAGACTCATATGACCAATGCCTCGATAACCTTGAACGAATGCTATCCCGATGTGAGGAAACCAACCTCGCCCTTAACTGGGAAAAATGCCATTTCATGGTAACAGAGGGAATAGTACTCGGTCACAAAATCTCAAGCGAAGGTATGGAAGTTGATCGAACAAAAATAGAAACTATTTCTCGATTGCCTCCACCATCCTCCGTTAGAGCAATCAGAAGTTTCTTAGGGCATGCCGGATTTTATAGAAGGTTTATCAAGGACTTTTCAAAAATTTCAAGACCTCTAACAAAGTTACTTGAAAAAGATGCACCTTTCATCTTTGACAAGGAATGCAATCAAGCATTTCTAACCCTCAAGGAAATGCTAGTCAATGCACCTATCATGATAGCGCCCGATTGGAAATTTCCTTTCGAAATCATGTGTGATGCAAGTGACTTTGCTGTTGGAGCAGTCTTGGGACAACGAAAAGAGAAGCATTTCCACCCAATTTATTATTCTAGTAAAACGCTTAACGATGCACAAGAAAATTACACAACTACAGAAAAAGAATTATTGGCTGTGGTGTTTGCTTTTGATAAATTCCGTTCTTACCTTGTTCTTTCTAAAACTGTAGTCTATACAGATCATGCAGCTATCAGATACCTCTTCAAGAAACATGACGCAAAACCCCGTTTGACCAGATGGATTCTACTCCTCCAAGAGTTCGACATTGAAATCAAAGACAAAAGAGGAGCAGAAAACACTGCTGCAGATCATCTTTCACGCCTAGAAGACCCAGCTTTGGAGGCAACCAGGGACGAGCAGATAAACGAAAAATTTCCCACAGAGTCCTTGGAGATGATGGAGAGTAGACAAGAACCATGGTATGCTGACTACGCTAATTATTTAGCTAGCGGTGTAGTCACCAAAGGATGGCCGCATCACCAAAGAAAGAAATTCTTTGCTGATGTAAAGCATTACTTTTGGGAAGACCCTTATCTTTTCAAAATGTGTGCCGACCAACTCATCCGAAGGTGCGTCCATGGTAATGAAGCACGAAGAATTCTCTGTCATTGTCATGAAGGTCCATATGGAGGACATCATGGTGCCGCTAGTACCGCACGAAAGGTATTTGATTCAGGATTTTATTGGCTAACCATTTACAAAGATGCACAAGATCTTGTAAAGATATGTGATGCTTGCCAAAGATCAGGAAATATTTCTTCCAAAAACGAAATGCCTCAAAACGGCATTCTCGTTTGTGAAATTTTTGATGTGTGGGGACTCGATTTCATGGGACCCTTCCCACCGTCAAAAGGAAACAAATATTTACTTGTGGCAGTCGATTACTTGTCTAAATGGGCAGAGGCCGAAGCTCTTCCAACAAACGATGGAAGAGTGGTGGTAAAATTTCTGAAAAAGTTATTCTCTCGTTTTGGAACACCAAAAGCTTTGATAAGTGATAGAGGTACCCATTTTTGCAATCATCAACTCGAAAAAATATTAGCAAGGTATGGGGTCTATCACCGGGTCTCAACAGCATATCACCCTCAAACAAATGGGCAAGCCGAAGTGACTAACCGAGGTTTAAAACGAATACTTGAAAAAACCGTAGGGTTAAATAAAAAGGAATGGGCTGATAAATTAGATGATGCTTTATGGGCTTTTCGAACTGCTTATAAAACCACTATAGGCACAACCCCATATAAGCTTGTCTATGGAAAAAGTTGTCACTTACCAGTAGAAATAGCTCACAGGGCCTACTGGGCAATAAAAAACGTAAACTTAGACTTAGAAACTACAGGTAAAAATCGATTCTGTCAAATGAATGAATTAGACGAATTAAGGATTTATGCGTACTCTAACTCCGAAATTTATAAGGAAAGAATGAAAAATTTACACGATAAATATATTAAGACTAATGAATTTCGGGTTGGGGACCAAGTTCTTTTGTTTAATTCACGACTTCGATTATTTCCTGGTAAACTAAAATCTAGGTGGTCAGGACCTTTTTCCATCACCCATGTTTTTCCTCACGGTGCAGTAGAAATTAAAGCTCGAAATGGCATTCCATTTAAAGTCAATGGCCAACGGCTAAAACTCTACCGAGGATCCATTGAGGATGAAGAAGAGGAGATCTCGCTTGAAACGGTTAACGAATGAGAAGCATCCACATCATACCCTAAATGTTGCAAACAAACGAGTATACATCCAAACCGGTAAGTCTTCTAACCATGTTTTCAGAAAAATGGGCACTCACACGAGCACACCTTAAAAAAAAAAGTTTTCAAAATTTTTGCTCGGCACGAGGCCGTGTCCGCTGGACACGGGGCCATGTCGACGCAACTGACGGGATAAAACCCCCATTTCATAACAGTTACCTCATTCTACACGCCCCGTTTTGCCGAAAACGCTCTGGTTCAAGGCGATTTTCCGCAGATTTCCGACGTTACTTCCACGTTTAACAACATCAAGGTATGATTCTATCATCATTAGTAGTTAGATTAGTTATTTGCATGTAGTAGAAACATCAAAATTTGGGGAAAAATCTAGGGTTCTTCAAGTTCATCCGGATCGAACTTCAAATTTTTGATGTAATATGTTAGTATTAGTCTAGATTAGTATAATGGGAAGTAAATACACTTGTATTGTTGATAGATTTGTCCGATTTCTCACAAAAACCTCAAACCCTTGTTTTTGAACCGAAAAAGATGAAATTGGAAGGGTAAACGGGTTATTTTGGGAAAAACGGCACTTGGGGATTCATTTTCGGGGGAAACCGCACCTACTTGGCCAAAAATTTTCAGATTTTCTGGACCGGGATGAAAAATGAAGTTTTTGGGTTACAGACGTCTGGACACGGGGCCGTGCCCGCTGAACACGGGGCCGTGTCCAGCCCACTGTTTACAGTTTCTTTAAAAATCTCATTGTTTCGTGCTAATTGTTGGTGTATTCTTTCAGATGGCAAAGTTCACAAGGTTCAATGCAAGTGAACTCGATGCTAGGGCAAGATACGAGCTACTTCAAACAAGGCCCGAGGAGTACCCCAGACGAGCATGCACGGACCTGTTGTCACACCCCGATTTCCACGTGTATCACCGGTGGGCCCGGTGGGGGATTACCGTGACGTAGTTGGCAACAATATAGTCAAACCACACAATTATATGAATGCACAGCGGAAGCATAAAGATAATTATAATTCAACCATTGATTGTAATATCGAATGTATCACAAATAGTCGAATGATATCCACAGGGGGATCAAAATAATAAAGAGTATTGTTCAACAGACAAGGCATCAAAAGCTTGCGAGACACTTTAAGATGCTAAGGAGCTATAGCCAGCCGATTACGTTTAGTACCTGCAGTTAATCTTTTTGGGAAAATACGTCAGTTTACACTGGTAAATACATTCAACCGACACTTTTGGAAAATGTTTATTAAAATTGATTTGAATGCACAAGGCACAAACTCTTTTATAACTTGGGATAATTTATAATTAAATCTTGTAAAGAATTACATGCTTGCTATGCGTTAGGTCGCCCGGGTCGTGCCGGGTTAAAGTTTAATAGACACACCACATAGCGTAAAACCGTGGTGGGTAAACCAACGGTTACACCTTTAATTAATATAGACACAATGCCGGGTGTACGCCTACACCCGGATGTCGAGGTCGTGGCCATTTCGTAAAATGATGCCAAGGATATCCGGGATATGGTCATTAAGCCCCCAAAGGCGTTAAGTCAACAAAACAAGTTTTTAAACGGGTCACATTGATAATACCCAACTACAAATGAGTTGGGGTCAATTGCCCGACCAAGCGGTATTTTAGATACCGTACCCCAAGCCCGTATAACGGAAAATAAGTTAAAAGTATTTACCTTTGCAAGTATAGTCCTTAATTGATTAAATCACAGATATCTTTTACTGGGCTCCTATTCCGGAACGAAGGTTTTAAAATAACCTATTAGAATCCTAACGGGCCTTTATATTAGCCGTAGCCTAGACCAGTCAGTTTCAAAGGATAGATACGGTTTAATCGCGTGAAAGGCGAAAACCGTGAATGGAATGTGATTCTGACCCAACAAGTTTGAAGGCTTGTTTTATATGGGTTTCATATTCACACTCTGGATTTTGGGGTCAAAATAATATGGTTTGGCCCGTATCGGCTAATTTATGTAAACTAGTTACATAAGCCGAACCGTGCGCGCAAAGGGCGCAACGGGTAACTGTAGGAGTTCTATACTGTTTTCCTAAGTCAGTATACTTTAAGGAGGTTGTGGTATCAGTAGGATACCTTCCATAATGCCCGTAACGAGTTTAAGTTGATATTATGCCTCGTAGGGGTATTTTGGTCTTTTTAAAGGTTATAAAGATGTTTTTAGAGTTCTACAGGAAATCTGAGTTTCCCGAACAGTTTATAAAGTCTAAAATACTTTATTTATTATTTAAAATCAGTAGCAACTGTAATCGGGTCAAAAGACCTTGTAGAACTCAAGTTATGGCCGAAAAGGGCATATTCGGTATTTACCGAACCGTAGCCATAACCGTAGGTTATGAGCAGGCTAAAAATAATTAAAAATCTTTAAAAATCCCAAAATATTATTTTACAATAGTGAGTAAAAGGTTTGGTGTCGAAATCTGGGTTTAGATAGGCGTTATGCTAATTGCGCTATTAAATTACTAAAGTTCCGTAATTTGCGCTATTTAGCATAACTCTTATTCTGGACCTCGGATTGATATGAAATCTTAGGGACATTTTTAGAAATCAGTAACTAAGGTTATGATTCCTTCACATGTCCGAAATTCTCGTTTTAATTTAAAAAGGGCGTTACGGTCAACTTTTAAGCAATTAACGGAAACGCGTAAAAGACTCGGACAAACAACGAACCGGTCACAGAGGGTTATACCATCATGTAACCTGGTCCTAAGAGAGTCCTAAGGCATATCTAAATCGAACTTTAACGGGTCAGAACCGAAGTCAAAGCAAAAGTCAAACTTTTGCGATATTCGGCTCCGAACCGGGTCAATATAGCAAATGGCCGGATCAAACAAGCTTAGACGTGTTTATATACTTATTATCATGTTTTATGAGTGTTCAAACAGGTTGTATACCGTCTACATTACAGATTACATGTAAAATCGCAAAATAGCTTTCTGTTGACTTTTTCTAAGCATGTTTGACTCGTTATTTGAACTAGTTAGAGTGGTGATCAGAGGGAACCCTTTTAGGGGTTTATTACCCACATAGATACCAACTTATAACTACTTTCAATTCGAGATATGACTGAGCCATTGTAGACTAATCTCGAAGTCAAACCGTAATTACGACGGTTTGATTTCTAGCTAAATAACTAAGCTAAATTCAATTTAGAAAGGACTTGAATACTTACTGAAGTCCTATGCTTGCTTAGAGAACACTTGAGAGGAATGTTGAGCTCCAGAAATGATCAATGAAGGCAGAACAAGGTGTGAGGAAAACTTGGTGCACAATGAGGCCTTTTATAGGCACTTTGATCCATTGTGATCATGACAACAAGGCCTAAAATGGGTTCTAGATGATCAACAACTGTCCTAAAGTGTTAGGAGATGATTAGGGGTCGCCCATATCTCTTGGAAGATCTTAACATTAATGATTTACCGTTTACAACAGCCAACAGCCAACTTTCTGTCGCTGGGCATCGCTTATGGACCGTATGGCATGGGCCTTGCGGTCCGTAAGCCTGTAGCGGGAAATGTTTTACCCTTTCACCCCCTTACGGTCCGTAAGGCAGGACCCTTACGGTCCGTAAACGCTTAGCAGAGGCAAAAAAATTTAACCTTTCAAGGTTTGAATGGTCAACTTGTTATACATGATTTTGAATCTGGAATAAGTCAGATGGAGGTCCTTTATATCCCATGCTTGCACCAGTTATGTCTACTCCATCATGTATTATTCATTGGGGCAAGTATGGGGGTCATGAGCAATTATTTAGATTGTATTATTTTCTTTAAGATCCAATATTAGCAACTTGGACACTTTTGATTACTAGTAATTACCGGATTAAGATATATATATTAGATGCTTATTAATTTTGTTTAGGGTCTTGGGATTTATAATGTTGAAGTCGCTCAGAGGTATAAAATTAACATGTCGACACATTCGAAAATCCTACCACATATCCTAATTAAATCCGGGTTTATATTATTTTTGTCGTATTCGACACGTGTCATTTATTTATTGGACGCAAAAATTCGAGGTGTTACACCTGTTAACCTTGGTAAACCATTTGGACCGATTCAACAACATCGTTACGGGACCACTAAGGGTTGCATTAACCACTCGGCTTAGGTCGGTGCATCAATGCACCTTGGAGTTCTATAGCACTTTTACTTTCACTTCAAGGTGTGACCCATTTGACAATGAAGGGGTTGCATTTCGGTGTGGGGGGACAAGGTACTCGATCTCTATGGCACAATTTGGAGCAATTGTGGGACTGTACGGGGAAGAGGAATCGGGAAATGAGGAAAATACCGGGGGATTAAGAGATTTGGATGAAAATGAACGTCAAGCTGCATGGGCTCAAATCGGTGAAGGAATCTACAACCCTAGCAGCACCAAGAGTACTAAGCTGAGGGACCCACTCTATCGTTACATTCACAGGCTCCTCACCTACTCTCTTAGCCAACGACACGACAGTGGTGGCGTTGTAGGGTTGAAAGATTTGGTTGTCCTTCACTGTATCCACAACCGGAAGCCTCTCGATGTTCCATATCTCCTGCTACGAAACATGCATCTCAACCGCCTTGCTCGTGCTCCAACACCTATTTTCTTTGGAGGGTGGGTGTACCGTCTCTTCAAGCACTTCACACATATCCCAAGGTCCTTTGAAAGAAGCCCATGGTCAGGGCGAGTTGACTATCACATTTTCCAAGCCATGAACTTACTTTATGAGGCGGAAGACGGGACAATGAGCTTCCAAAGGACGCAAGGCTATGCATGGAACCCGCAGGAGGCCCTAGTTCTTCACGCACCACCTCCACACTACCAATATCAACCCCATGGTGATCCGGGTCAATCCTCCTCACAAGGAGGCGGTTTTCCTAACTTTCAAAACTTACATGATCTTTTGCAGGAAAACCTCATGTGTACCAGGAACGCCTACAACCTTGCCAACAATACATACCACCGGGTCGGCGCTATCGAACGAAACATCAAGGATATACAAGACGATATCGGTAGCATCCGGGAGTACATGGCGGGTCAGGGGGATGGTGGTGATGATAGCGATGAGGACATGGAGTAGGGGGTTTGAAGGAGCAGGAGCGGGTTGATGGCAAGCCCACAGGTTTAAGCCCTTTTATCTATCGAACAGTTTGTGGCCTGCATGCCAAGTGTTGAACAATTTACTTTCCTTGACTACTTTTATTTTCCGTTTTATTTACTTTACACTTGGAACAATTAACTATGGTAATGTAGGATGTTTGTGTTGCTTGGTGTGTTATTAAGTGATGAAACAGGTACAAACCGAGGCTTAGAGTGCTAAGCCTTAGCACTCATAAGGCCAGGATGGAAAAACCGGAGAAAGGAACCAGTTTTTCAGGCTTACAGACTGTCCACACGGGGACGTGTCCAGCCGACACGCCCCCGTGCTCACCTCCCAGGACTGCTGTTTGGTTACTTTCCTACAAGTTTTTGTTAGACACGGGGCCGTGCCTAACCAACACGCCCCCGTGTTCGCCTTCTGTAAGTTTTCGTTACTGGCAGTCCACCACGGGGTCGTGTCCAGCGGACACGGGGCCATGTCCAGACTGCCAGTAACATAAAATCTTTGCTTTTAACACCATATTACACATCTAATCAACCTAAAAATTTATTTTTGGGACACATTGAGGACAATGTGTAATTTAAGTGTGGGGGGGATGCTAAAACCTTGAAATTTTGCAAGTCCTAAAAACAAGCCTTACACAAAACTCTATTGGAACCGCTAATCACCCCAATTTTTTTCAAAATTTTCAATTTTTCTTTACTTGTCTAAAGTTTAAGTTGGGAATTCTAAGATTAATAAGGTTATATTTTTACAAGTTTACAACCAATAGCGTCGTGATAAAAAGAACCAACATACGAAAATCACGAAACGGCATGACAAGCTTAAGTTAAAATTTGATTATATATACTTGATCACATAGAAAAACCCATTCCCACAAAAAGTGAGTTTTGAGCCTTTATTGAGCATACAAATACACATCTTTAGACTAAATGCTCATTTTTCGTTTCTTGTGTGAATAGCCGCTTGGTTCTTACAACTCTAGAACTTGCCACGACGATTCATTCCCGGTCCTTACCAACTTAAACCCAAGTAAGTAAATGATGGAGGCATTAGCACTAACCCTTTTTCTTTCAAAACCATTATTTTCATTTTTCTTTTCACCCACCTAAAAACTCCCCCTAGTTAACCCCTTTGAGCCTAAACCTTTCATTTCTTTACCCTAAAAACCCTTTTACCCACCAAAACCCTTTTTATTTTTACCCTTTATTTTAGTAACAAGCTCGGTTTTCGTGTGACTAAAAAAAAATGATGATGTTGAAGTTTGAAATAAACAAACAAAGCTCTTAAAACAAAAAGCTTGTTTGAAGAAATACTTCACTAAAAATAAAAAGTCACTAAAACAAAATGTTTTACGAAAACCGACGCTTTTTACGCTTTTCGCCCTTTTCTACTAACCACTAACCCATTCACCCACCTTTAGCCCAAGCCTTTACCCAAAAAAGTCCTCTTGATATTTACAAAGGTAACAAGTTAAAAAGGAGGAGGATTGATTGCTTGGCAAGCTTATGGTAGGAATAAGTTCCATGCCGCTCTCGAGTGATTCACTAAAAATACACCTTCGGCCGAGTGTGAGTGATTTCTCCCGTGAGGTATGTGAACTTGTATATAAATGGAATTTTAAAAAAGGCATGTTATGCCTAAATAAATAATTTATCCTATGAAACGTTCTAAATAAATCATAACGAATAGGATTGTAAATAAATAAAAATAAAACCCAAAAAGATCTTGGATTCCCGACACTCTATGACAAGCCAAAACCTTCTCTTCTACCCATTCCATTTGGGAGTGTAAGCCACATATTAAAGAGTTTTGCTTGAGGACAAACAAAAGTTCAAGTGTGGGGGTATTTGATGTGTGTAAAATGCAACATATAAAATACATCAAATAAGGCATAAAACTAACCCTTTTTAAGTACTAATGTTGGAAAAAGAGTGCTTTTGTCTTCCTTTTGTATTTTCAGGATTAAATGAGCTCAAATTCACAAAAGAAGCAAAAAGACAGCTAAATCTAACATAAATACAAGAAAAGGAACACAAGTGGATTGCCCGACCCCTCATCGGCATCCTCCCAAGCAAAATAGAGAAGACAGAAGACTGAACACGCCCCGTGCTCAGCCAGCACGGGGCCGTGCCCAAGAAGCAGCAGAAAAGACAAACCTATAGAAGCTTCTATTGCCCACCACGGGGCCGTGTCCAGCGGACACGGGGGCGTGGCGAAAGTACAGCAGGCGCATTAATTGTAATTGCGAATTACAATTAATGAAGAGAGAGAGTGTCAGACAGGCACGGGGGCGTGTCCAGTCGACACGGGGCCGTGCCCAGCCTTCTGTTCAGCCTATAAATAGGAGTGCTTGGTTTCATTGCAACTCATCCCTTGGCACACCACCTCTCTCACACTTCATCCACCACCCACCACCACCATAACACCATTATCTATTGTCCATCATAGAGTGTGTGAGTCGTCTCGGGATCCAAGATTGATCGTAAGAGTTCTTGACAATCAAGGCCATGTTTGCCTAAGTCTCTTACATCACTTGGTGAAGACAAGTGTTTAGTATAATACTTTTTATTTTTAATCTTTTGCACTTTTTATCTGGTTTTGTATTAATGACTTTAATAACTAGTTGCTTATGTTGAAGGTGATCTTTCCTTATCGTTTGTCCGTGGTGTCTTGGCATTATTTTACTATCTATATAAAATAAAAGGTTTTCACCATTCATATCTCCACGGTCTATATGGAGGTATGTTGGCTACCTGGTCGGGGGTTAAGGGAACGGTTTGGTAAGGGTCTTGCCCTTTTTCAGCGTTTAGAGGTCCTGCAAGGGACCTGGGTCAAATTTAGTAGGATCTCCTTCAATGCCCATAGGTATTGGATGGCGGGGATCCAAACTCTTTGACCCCCTCATAAGTTAACTACTATTAATACTATAACACGGCTATTTAGGACTGTATCCCTGCTGACTCAAACTACTTAGTCGAGGGTAACGTCACCGCCAAAAGCGGGGCCTACCATAATTTGCATTAATAACTTAATTCATTATCTTCCAATAATCCAACCCTTTAGGATTGTATCCTTGCTGACTCAAACTACTGGGTTGAGGGCAACGTCGCCTTCAAAAGAGGGGCCTACTACAATAACTAAGATAATCTCTTAAACAAGTGCAAAAGTGCAAAAATAATCAAAGGTTATACTAATACACGAGTCGGATCCAAGTGATTCATCTTGTCTATCTGTTTTTATCTTTATTTCATTTTTCAGCATTTAGTTAGTTTTTATTTTCTTAGTTTAAAAACCTTTTCTAACTTTTTGATTTGATTAGACGTTGAGGATAAACCGGTACTAAAAGCTCTTGTGTCCTTGGACGACCTCGGTATCTTACCAACACTATACTACGTCCACGATGGGTGCACTTGCCCATATGTGTGTTTAGTGTTAGTAAATATCGTGTTTTATAAATTTAAAACTTGGCTAAAAGTGTAAAAAGGGCTTAAAATATACATCAAAAATATATTACACTACACACGCATCAATAACAGTTATCACGCAAGCATTAATGTTGCACCATTCGAAGCACTTTATGGACGAAAGTGTAGAACCCCAGTCTGTTGGGCAGAATTGGGGAAAAGAAATTATCTGGACCTGAGATAGTACAGGAAACAATAGATAAAATCATTCAAGTCAAGGAACGACTGGAAGCAGCACGTGATCGACAAAAGAGCTATACTGACAACAGACGTAAGCCGTTAGAATTCCAAGTAGGTGACAAGGTATTATTAAAAGTCTCTCCTTGGAAAGGAGTGGTAAGATTCATCAAAAGAGGAAAGCTAAGTCCCAGGTACATTGGACCTTTTAAGATTATTAAAAGAATAGGACCGGTAGCCTATCAGCTACAACTGCCAGAGGAAATGGCAAGAATACATGATGTATTTCATGTATCTAATCTCAAGAAATGCTCAGCTGATGAATCACTCATAGTACCTCTCAAGGATATAAAGGTAAATGAACAACTCAAATTTGTAGAGAGGCCTCTACAAATTGAAGATAGGAAGATCAAGAACGTCAAGCATAAGAGATTAGTTCTGGTCAATGTGAAGTGGGACTCCAAAAGAGGACCTGAGTACACATGGGAGCTTGAATAAGAAATGCAAAAGAAATATCCGCACTTGTTCCAGTAGACCTCGAGGACGAGCTCTAAAACAAGGTGGGGAGGATATAACAACCCTGAACCGACACCCTTGATTATTTTCCGACACCCTAAAAATATTTAAAATGTCCTAATATGTCTTTAAATATACCCCATATGTGAAAACCGAGCCCAAAATACAATATAACATTAAAAATAAAATAAAAATCAGAATTTTTAAGTTTAGGCGGGCCGCGTAAGCTTAAGCTTAACCTTTACGCGGGCCGCGACAGCTTGATGATCAGGCGAGCCCCGGTGCGGCCACGTGTCAGCATCGTGTCAAGCCTAGTGGTGATCCGGACAAGCTACGCGTTGACCTATCTTTGACGTGGGCCGCGTAAGCCTTGTGCTTATTTTACGTGGGCCGCGAGAGACCCAGTTTTCAGCCCTATATAAGGAGGCCTCGGGATTTCATTTCCGATCGTTCAAAATCTTTCTTTCTTACTTAATTTCTGAATAGTAGAGATAATACCCGGGCATTATACCCCCCTAAATAGCGAGGTTCTGCTCCGTTGTAAGTATTATAACCCCTGGATACGTATTAGATACTCTGCTCGATTGATCTAGGGTTCCGTAACGGCTGTCGTGGTTCTACCCGACATAGTCGTTGGAATGCCGTCTCGGGGAGGGTATTACTAATGTTAAAATGGGTTATTATACTAACACACGTGCATTTGTGTAATTTATAGATTTTCACCAGGAAACCCTAAAAGAGTAATCTAAAGTAGCAATGTGAGTGATCCTTCTTTTTATATACTCATTTTTGTGAGTTAATCCTCTTTCTGTAAACCTATTTTGTGAATTGTTTTTACAAAACCTTACATACTTTTCCATGCAATAACAGTTATTGAGTATTTGTAAGAATACAATTATCGTGGGTATGTTGGGGTTTTGTATACAAAATTTGTTACCACCTGGTCAAGGAGTAACATTTCCACAAGTCAGGTCTGACAGTACCGACGGGTGATAATTGGTATAACTTGGAAACAAATGTAATTGCGGGATCGCCCTTAATTCTGTTCACCGTGACTTTTCATTTAAACTTGATTAAACTGGGATTCACTCACCAGTATTTCCCACTGACAAAATATTTTTAAAACGCGTTTCAGGTAACAAAATGTGAAAGCCAAATATAAGCCAGCTGGACAGCACTGAAGGCTTGGAAAAGTGGCAATAAAGTTACCTAAGAATAAAATAGATGTTTTGTTAAATAAAATAGGATTTATTCCTATAAAAGTGTGTATACTGAAAACTTGGGTTTTACCCATGTATTTAATATTATAAAATGTGGTGGTTTACTCTGATTTAATATTTCCTAACTACGGTCCTGATGAAAATTTCCGCTGCCAAATTGGTTAATAACGTGATACCACCGAAACTGGCTCGCGGCCGCCCGTTCCCAGGGATTAGGGATCGGGGGCTGTGACAAGTACGACGAGCGCAATATGGAATTTTGGATGAATCCATATCCTTAGAAGTGATGGTGGAGAAGATTATAATAATAATAATAATAATAATAATAATAATAATAATATAGTATAATATAATAATAAAATATGTGTGTATGTGTATGAAAAAAAACTACGGATGCCTACTACTAGTAGTGTAACTTTAAATTTCAGTCGGTATTGTAATTTTAATTTTAGTACTGGTGTGCAATAGATGCATATTATATAAATAGAGTAAAGTCTCAATGATCGACGCTTTTGACCAAAGTGCGTGACATGTGATTGGCTATATTAAAATATTATTTTGTGATATTAATGCGTGATAAATGTTTAAAATTCAGATGGACAACGAAGTGAACCAGGAAAACCAGAGTGATAACCACCCAAATAACGATAATCTGAATAATGAGAATCCGAACAACAATAACAATGGAAACCAAGTGGATAATAGTGCCATCCAACACATAGTGGCACAAGGAATAATAGATGCAATGCCCTTTATTATCCAAACCGTTAAAGAAGCTGATAATAAAAGTAAGCATAGCAGTATGCGACCAACTGAACCTGAACACAGCGTGAACAATGGACCTGTACTTCAAGTGCCCATTCCCAAAAGAAGAAGAACCATGCCTTATGGTTGTTCTTACAAAGAATTCTAGTCCTGCAAACCAATAGAATTCTCGGGCAATGAAGGACCCATTGCAGCTCTACGCTAGATAGAAAAGACTGAGGCTGTTTTAAAAATAAGCAAGTGTGCTGAAGAAGATAAGATAATGTTTGCATCAAATCTGTTTAAAAACTCAGCTTTAGAATAGAGGAACACTATCCTCCAGTCAAGAGGAAGTGATAGGGTATATAACATAGAATGGGAGGAATTCAAAAATATGGTAGAAAGGAAATTCTGCCCTCCCAATGAAAAGGAACAGATAGTGAATAAGTTTCTGAATCTTAGGATGACCGGGGTAGATAGTAAGGGTTATACTACTACATTCTTTGAATATGCTAGAATAGTACCAACCCTTGCATCACCCGAGCCAGTATTAATCTCCCATTACATCTGGGGACTAATCGGGGAGATTAGGCATGTAGTCAAGGCAGCTAGGCCCCAAACCATAGAAGAAGCTGTAGAACTAGCAAATACCTTGACAAATGAATTAATCTGTACTAGAGAAGAAGACCAGAGGAGAAACCTATCCCAAAGACTTACTCAAGAATTCCGTTCTGGAAATTCCAACCGTAGGAACTTAGGTTCTACCTCTGCATCATACTGCAAAACTTGTAAGAAGAAGTACTCAGGAAAATGCTCCACTCACTGCAATTTCTGCAAGGCACCAGGACACAAGGAAGAAGATTGCAGGAGGAAATCTAGTAATGGACTGTGCTTCAACTGTGGAGAAAAAGGTCACACCAAGCCAAATTGTCCGAAATTAGCTCCACCTGTGAACACTAAAAATGCTAGAGCATTTTTCTGACTGCAGATGAAGCCAAAATGATTCCGGACGTGATAGCCGGTATGTTTTTAGTTAATGATGTTTTTGCTAAAGTATTGTTTGACTCTGGTGCAAACCAAAGTTTTATCAATACTTCGTTTTGCAGACTTCTAAATCAATCATTAACTAAACTCCCACAAGAATGTCTAGTAGAGACAGCAAATGGAGAAACCGTTAGGATTTCTGAAATCTTGCAGGGGGAAAGAATAGAAATTTTAAATCAAAAGTTTATTGCAAACCTTTACCTAATGAATCTGTTAGAATTTGATATTGTACTTGGATTGGATTGGTTAATAGCCAATAAAGCCAGTATTTTATGTGATCAAAAGTCAATTCATGTAAATTCACCAAGGGGTGAAAAGATCACAATTAAAGGAGATAAGCCATCTAGATCCACAAAATTCATCTCTGTGATGAAAACTGCAAGTTGTATAAGAAAAGGATCTATAGTGTATTTGATTTCTACAATCACTAACACTAACGCTGTGTTCCCGAGTTTAATAAAAGAAAGAAAAGAAAAGAAATAGAGTTTAGTAGAGAAAAGAAAGGAACAAATAAAAATTATTGTGTGTTCCAGAGTTTCAAGTAAATGAAAGGAACGAAAGGAAAATAAACATTTTTTTGCATTCCCGAGTGGAGAGGAAAAGAAAGGAAAAGTGACAATTTTTACTATTATACCCTTTTAAGTAATACTAAAATAAAAATAACCCATACATTCTCGTCTTCTTTAAAACATTATTTTATCTTCAATAACAAATTAAACTCCATTTCAACCAACCTAAACTTGTGTCCCATCATGCAAGAAAAGTGCTAGGGGTGCAAACGATCCGAGCCTGAGGTCAACCAAGCTCGAGCTCGTTTAACATATGAAAGCTCAAGGTCAGCGGGATTCAAGCTTTGACTTTAAAACCTCGAGCTCGGCTCGTAAGTAATTTTTCAAGTTCGCCCTCGGCTCAGGCTCGACTATTTTAGTATTTGTTAATTAATTTTATATTAATTATAATTATTTTTACAATCTGAGTATGCTGATAGACTTCCAGATGCTATTTTGTGCCTTTGACTACTATAATTCAGTTAGTGCTTTAATATGGAATTCTACATACATTCCTACATTCCTGGTGTTTCAAAGTAAGTAAAAAATAATAATAAGTGCAAAAGAAGTTTTGCTCCTGCATCAATTATAGTCTTGTAGAACAAGATCATAAAGCTCTAACTTTCCCATCAGGTGAAGCTGTTTTCTGCAATTTCAAATCGACCGGTGGTTAGTTCCTGCATATACGTATGTTTTATTAATTAAAAAATAATAATAAGTGCAAATTGAATGAAAAAGAAACAAACTGGTCTATAATTTATATATCGAATATGCATCCGCCGCTAGGGGTATCAACGGGTCCGTGTATGAAGCACAACAGCCACAACGAACATATCAAACTGGAACTAGCATACCAGTTCAGTCGTAGACTGTATCTGCCTAGACCACTTGAACGACGCACCCCAGACTCCATCCGGCAGCGCGTAACGATTAGCGACAGCTGTCTTTTTGTTCCTCTTTAAACCAAACAGCAACAGGAATTTTACGAATTATCAATCTATTAATGCGATAAAAACCATATTTATCAAACACAAGTTAGCATGAGTATTTGTGAAGAGCAGAACCTACAAAAGTATGGTAGAATCCACAAAAGCATGGTAGTACAATCAATTAATCAAACATAACTAACTATTCAAAATCTAAAACAATATTAATCATAATTCATGGCTGCACACAAGTTGAGCACTTGAGCTAGGCCCAAGTTCGGCGTAAGAAAGTTTCAATATTGATTCGCAAACACATTAGCTCAAAAAACATTCATGAAAACTGTTAGATATAGAATACTTAGCTCAAAGTCAACACAACCAGTTATCATCATACTAAAAGATGCCGAAGGTTCAGCGCTACAAAATCTGCATTGCGTACAGCAACGCGCAAAAAAAAAATCTGGAAAAATAGGGTCAAAAGCTGCAAAAAAACTGTCTAAATCAACCTAAACTAGTCTAAAACGGGATTTTTAAGCACCTTGCGCCTTAGGCCATGTGTAGTCATAAAGCCCCTTTGGGGGCGTTATGCGACAAGTGGCACGCCACGTCATAGAGGGGCTTTATGGGGCGTTATATCACTAGAGCGTGTAGTCATAAAGCCCCTACCCGACATATCGAACATGTGAATCATTCCATCAGTTGCAGCAGCTACCTTTTTGTTCCTCTTTAAACCAAACAGCAGCAGGAATTTGGAGGCCTATGGCGTCTCCGATTTTGTTCCAGTAGCACTCCTACTGCTACTGTGCTACGGGCGTTCAGGCGTCAATTACACTTGCGGCGTCTATTACGCGTTTTTACTCTAGTTACACGTATCCAGTCTGGGTCTCGCGCGTAACCCAGCCTGGTAAGCACTGAATGCACCACTCGACACGAAACCGACTTTGCACGAGTAACCAGTGCCAGTTACACGTGTTTAAGGCCTGTTACGCGCATTCCGGTGTCGATTCATGCGTTTAGGTGTCGGTTATACGCGCAATGTTGGTTACGCGTTATTAAATGCAGGTTAGGCGTACTGTGGCGGGTAAACCGACGTCTACTAAATAGTATCTACCTACAATTTTACTATTATACCCTTTTAACACAAAACATCATAACCTTATGTATTAAATGCAGGTTAGGCGTACTGGGGCGGGTAAACCGGCGTCCACTTATCCGCTTTCCGGCTTTCGTACTCAGTTCCACCTCAGTCCAAGCACAGTCAACGATATCAGTCATGTAGAATTATAACTTCAAAACACTCAGTAACAAGATTTTTAAATAAATAGATATAATAGTACCTCCTTAGCGTTAGGACGATCTTTAGGCTCAAATGGGCAATTTTCTTTGTAACGGGTCAAAATGGTTACCCATCTGTGCGCGCACCAAATGTGGATCTTGAGGATGCTCCAACAGCAAGATCTGCAATTCATACGATGAGTTCATGAGCATAACATGGATATACAACGTTTTGACCCGTTAGCGAAAAAACTTAACATGGATCGAACCATTTATAAGTAAATCGGTTTATATAAAAGGCTTACCCGGGTATCAACAAGTCAAGAATATCTGTGTTTTGTTCCAAATATTCAGCAGCAACTTAATGGCCATGCAGGTCCAATAATCTTGAATTATAACAGCATACTTTTATCAAACAGCTTGTCATTGTTCATCAGCGGGTGAATATATTTATAGCTCAAGAATCACAATTAAAGAAATAATGGTTCAAGAAGATGAGCAGTGAAATATAAGTACTGTAGCATCATACATAATCCTAAAGCAGTCTCGGCTTAGTAAAAAAAACAGACCCATAGTAAAAAAAAAAACAGACCCAAGACTGTTGTAATTTAGAGTCATAAACAATCCCAGACCTAATGTAATTAAGCATCATAAACAATCACAAGACCCATAAGCAATAATAAAATACCCAACAAAGAAATAAAAGTTACTAAAAAAGGATGTAGCACTTCTACCAGACAAAAGCATCCTAAACTCGCTTAGTTACCGGAACCCATCATATCTCTTAGTAAACCCAACCGTATCAGAGGAGGACAACTAAATAGCATCCTTGCTTTTGCTTGGTTGGTTGCCAAGTAATTTAAAGCTCCACGTATTTCATGGGAATCCAAACCCAATGGCTCCAGTTCATTATAAATTTCTTCACCTGTGTACTCGCGATGATAAGCTCTTTCAAGTATTTTATTGCCTTCTAAAATAGCATTAGCCACACCGCTAACGCCATTCATAATAATAGAGGTTAAATCTTCATCTTGTTGTTCAAATTTTCTTTTTCTACTCTTACATTTCTTTGCACGAGAAGACGTAGGATGTAGCACTTGAATATCATCATCAGTATTGCATTGGCTCTCCAGAACTACATCATTAGCAGCGCAGAAGTCATCAACTTCTGGAACTGTTTCTATGTTAATGCTGTCATTTTCTTTCAGTCGGGCATTTCGTTCTTTGGCTGTTTCAGCATGTGCACCGGTTGCCCTATCTTTTGCAAATAGTTGTAGCATTTCATTGAAGTTTGAGACTTTCTTTGTCTTCAATGCCGCAGCATCAGGCTTTGACTATTTAACAAAATTTAGCTAATGAGTATTATAAACGATATTCTAAATATTCAAGTAAATAATTAAAAAAAAACTTACTTCTATTAATTTATCCCAGAGTTCATCCTCGGCTTCAATTAATTGATTTTCTGAATTCCATGAGAATCCACTCAATGACGTTCCACGAAACATGTCGTACCATTGGGAAAAATGCTCTTTCAATGTTTTTAAACGATTCTTCAAATGTTTTTTGGTCAATTCAATTTGAAGCTTTGTGTTCAGCTCCTCAATCATATTGTTGTATGCTTGTGAAGTAAAACTGCCATTAATCCTATTGCCATTATCCTGTTGCGCTATCATGGATTGTATGAATATATTATCCATACTTTCCGTCCACTTTATTTGTTCCTTCTTTCCGGTGGCTCCGTGTTTGCTCATGATAACTTTCTACATGGTAATACATAAATAAATTCAAATGTGTACTTATGTAAATGGTTGCTTATGTTAAATAAAATTACTATAAGCACATGCTAATAAAAAAGAACAAAGTCACCAATTCATTGAAACCATAACAGTCAATACAAAATCGAAATGAAATACTATAATGTACTATTCTAAAACTACTTTGACATATCTATTTCATTGTTTGGATAAGTCAAATAGTTAGTCCACATTTCATTTGCAATTGAGTTCCTTAGTTGTTCAGATCTCGTACTACCCTCACGTATATCTCTTGTAATTTGACTTTCTTCCTCTTGTGGTCCATCTAACACCTCTTGTATGACCTCATCTTCAAGATCCTTGTCACGGTCTTCCTCTAGTAAAAAGTTGTGTAAAATACAACATGCCAAAAAGATGCCAGACTGTGTTTCGCACGAGTAAAATGGTTCCGCTGTACTTCTAATAATAGGAAACCTCTTTTTTAGGACACCAAATGCTCGTTCAATTGCGTTGCGTAATGATGCATGACGAAGGTTAAACAACTCCTTTGCATTCTCAGGGGCACGCGTGGAGTATTCTTTCAAATGATACCTAACACCTCTATATGGTGCCATTAGGGTACTCGTGTGAGGTAAACCCGCGTCTGCTAAACAATATCTACCTATAAACAACTTGTAATTAGTATTAGAATACATTATTAAACAATTTAAGAGAATTTCGTAGAACAAATTACCAGTTGGAATTACTAGTTTATCATCTCTAGTAAGCGCATTCTTTATAATTCTTGAATCTGATGCTGTACCCTCCCATCCAGTTAGCACATACGTAAACTTTAAATCAAATGTACAAGCAGCCAATACATTTGTTGTCGGGTATCCCTTACGACCACGATATCTAGGGGCATCCTTATTAGGTACTTTGACGCGAACATGTGTTCCATCAATTGCACCGATACAGTCCTTAAAAAAAGGATAAAATCTCTTTTTTTCTTGAATTTCTTTTGGGACAATATCACCTTTAGGTTGTTGAATATAACGACCTTCTAGTGATATAATCGCTCGCAAAACTCTATGGAAGCACCGACTAGTTGTTGACCCAGAACGACGGTATAGCCACGAGGTAAACCAATTTCTCAAATCATTGCCTACAATATGCAAAAATGTGGCAACATGCTCTTCAACAGACATGCGTTGAGTAGCTCGAAGTCCACCATCACGCTTTAAAATACTGCACAATGTCATAAAAGCTTTCTCACTCATGCGGATAAGCTCACGACATTTACCGCCGTTTGAAAGGTCGTGTAACATCTTTTCTCGCACATATCATCGTTGTAAAATTTCATCATTAGTAGGTAAATTAGCACGACTTCTGGTTGACAATCTATGTAGTGCAACGAAAGCCACCAGAAAGCAAATCAGGTTAGCTGCTTGCAATTGTCTAGCTCGCACAAGTTCAGCTGCCTCGCGTATCTGATTATCCATTGTAAACTTACTTGCTGTTGAAAATTGTTATTAGATTAGAAAATTGTTAGTTAAAACTTTACGTTCTTCTTCTGTAAAATTGTTGTAGGGTGCACTGACATGTTTTTTAATTAATGCTTGTGTCTATTAGAGTTAGTAAATCAAATAAGAGTAAACTAGAAACTAGGGTTGAGGAGAATTCAATTTTGTGGTATTCTAGTCAACAAAATACGACCTAAACCAACTATTAGCGTATTAGGTCAGATCTGACTCAACTTAAAGTGAAAACATTTAACACTTGACTATAACTAAGTAGATATGGTGACAATAAAGATGATAAGATCAGATAACTTCAATCATTAACAGGGGAATTGCTAAACAAAACTCAAAGAGAACTAACCAGATACATACACGATCTCATTTTTTGTCTAAACTAATTAGATAACATGACAGTAAAGGTGATCAGATCAGATAACTATAACCTCAATCAGTAACAGAGAAATATTCAAAGGAAACTGAAAGAGAACTTTCCGGATACATACACCATCTCATTTTTTTTTATCAAAATAGCCGAATATTATAATTATAAATTTATAACGAGCAGTTCTTCAATTAATTATCTCAAATTTTACATACAAACGAAACTGAAACTGAACTAAGTGCAGGGTCAGGCCTCCTTCATACATACATACAGTTCTCAAACGGCAAATTCAGGCCTATGCTTCAAAGTTTTAGCTATAAACAATCAAAGCAATCTAATTTAATCAAACAAAAACAACTCAAGAAGCCAAAACCCTAACTGGACACATTAATTTAATCAAAATTTTAGATAAAAAGACCACGCAAAGGAGATTGGCCGCTCAAAATTGGATGTGAAATAGGAACGTGATCTTACCTGGAAGATGAACTGCTGATTGCTGAGGAGAGCAGGTACAGAAACAATGATCGACAGTTTTTCAATTGAGGGATAGATGATGGAAGGTGGATTGATGATTTGGCGGGATGTGGGAGATATACCCGCCATATTTCTTACGAGGGTAAAATTGGAAGAAAATTAGGAACGTGATGTTTACCTCTTCTTTTCTCTGAGAATCATTCCGATTTGGGAAGAAATATATAAGAAACAAAAAACCTCCTCATTCTCTTCTCCTCTCCCCCTTTCTCCTCATATAAAAATCTCTGGAACATGATTGTTATCCTCTTTCTTTCCAATTCCTTTCTCTTCTCTATTTAAGTGAGACTCTGGAACACAGTGTAAAGGAAAAGAACTAAAAGACATTCCAGTAGTGTCTTAGTTTTCAGATATATTTCCAGAAGAATTGCAAGGGCTACCGCCAGACAGAGAAGTTGAATTCAGAATCCATCTGCTACCAGGGACAACACCGATTGCCAAAGCACCTTAACGTTTGGCACCAGCAGAAATGCAGGAACTGAAGAAAAAGTTAGACGAATTATTGGAGAAAGGATTCATACAGCCAAGCTCATCGCCATGGGGAGCGCCGATACTGTTCGTCAAAAAGAAGGACAGATCGATGCGTATGTGCATTGACTACCATGAATTGAACAAGGTCACGATTAAGAATTGGTACCCATTACCAAGGATCGATTTTTCTCTAAAATCGATTTCAGATCAGGATATCATCAATTAAAGGTACAGGAAGAGGACATTCCTAAAACTGCATTCAGAACAAGGTATGACCATTATGAATTTACTGTCATGCCATTTGGTTTAACCAATGCCCCAGCTGCATTTATGGACATGATGAACCGAATATGTAAGCCATATTTGGATAAATTCATAATTATTTTTATTGATGATATTCTCATCTATTCTAAAAGTAAAGAGGATCATGCAAAGCATTTGCACACACTTCTAAGTCTATTAAGAAAGGAAAAGCTTTACGCTAAGTTTTCAAAGTACGAGTTTTGGTTAGAGCATGTACGGTTTCTTGGACACTTAGTTAACCATGAAGGAATTCATGTGGATCCCACAAAAATCGAGGCGATTACCAAATGGAAAACCCCTGAATCACCAACCGAGGTTAGAAGTTTCTTAGGATTGGCCGGGTATTATAGAAGATTTATTCGAGATTTTTCTAGAATAGCCACTCCTTTAACTAAGTTAACCTGTAAATCTATCAAGTTTGATTGGGGACCAAAACAAGAGGAAGCCTTTAGAATTCTTAAGCAAAGATTAACCCATGCACCCATACTAGCGTTACCAGAAGGAACTGAAGACTTTGTAGTCTATTGTGACGCTTCTAAGTTAGGTTATGGATGTGTGTTGATGCAACGTCAAAAGGTTATAGCTTACGTGTCTAGACAGCTTAAGAATCATGAAGAGAATTATTCAACCCGTGATCTAGAATTAGGAGCCATAATTTTTGCCCTTAAGATTTAGAGACATTACCTTTATGGTAGTAAGTTTACCATATTCACAGATCATAAGAGTTTAAGATATGTTTTCCGGCAAAAAGAGTTAAATATGAGACAAAGATGCTGGATGGAGATATTAAGTGATTATGATTGTAATATCCAGTATCACGCAGGAAAAGCCAATGTAGTGGCTGATGCTTTAAGCCGAAAATATCACGAAAAGCCAAAAAGGGTACGTTCTCTTAAATTAAATCTACAAGTAGATTTAAATGAACAAATTAGAAAAGTACAAGAATCAGTAATCAAGGAGGATACTGAAAAATTAAAAGGAATGATTAAGGAATTAGAACAAGGAACAGATGGAATTTGGAGATTCCATAAGAAAAGAATATGGATACCTAAATTAGGAAACCTACGCCACCATATATTAGAAGAAGCCCATAAGTCTAAGTATACAATGCATCCTGGAAGTGATAAAATGTATCAGGATTTAAGAAAGAATTTCTGGTGGATAGGAATGAAAAAGGATATAGCAGCTTATGTTTCTAAGTGTTTAACTTGTTCACAAGTCAAAGCTGAACATCAGAAACCCTCAGGTTTGTTACAATAGTTAGAGATGCCAGTGTGGAAATGGGAATTGATAACAATGGATTTTGTTACCAAATTACCCAAAACAAGAAAAGGTAATGATACAATCTGGGTGATTGTAGACATGCTAACTAAATCAGCTCATTTCCTACCAATGAAGGAAACTTTCAGTATGGAACAATTAGCCAAATTGTATGTAAATGAAATCGTTTCATTACATGGAATTCCTTTATCAATTGTTTCTGATAGGGATAGCCGTTTTACCTCTCATTTTTGGGCAAGTTTCCAAAAAGCAATGGGAACCAAGTTAAATCTAAGCACAACTTATCATCCTCAAATAGACAGACAAAGCGAAAGAACAATTCAGACAATGGAGGACATGCTTAGAACTTGTGTAATTGATTTCGGAGGTAATTGGGACGATCATTTACCATTAATAGAATTTTCTTATAATAACAGTTATCACACAAGTATCAATGCTGCACCATTCGAAGCACTTTATGGAAGAAAGTGTCGAACCCCAATCTGTTGGGCAGAAATTGGGGAAAAGCAACTATCTGGACTTGAGATAGTGCAGGAAACAACCGACAAGATCATTCAAGTCAAGGAATGACTGAAAGCAGCACATGATCGACAAAAGAGTTATGCTGATAACCGACGCAAACCATTGGAATTTCAAGTAGGAGATAAAGTGTTGTTGAAAGTCTCTCCTTGGAAAGGAGTAGTAAGATTCATCAAAAGGGGAAAGCTAAGTCCCAGGTATGTTGGGCCTTTTGAGATTATTAGAAGAATAGGACTTGTAGCTTATCAGCTACAACTGCCAGAGGAAATGGCAGGAGTGCATGATGTATTTCATGTATCTAATATCTAGAAATGCTTAGCTGATGAGTCACTTGTAGTACCTCTTAAGGATATAGAGGTAAATGAACAACTCAAATTTGTAGAAAGGCCTCTACAAATTGAAGACAGGAAAGTCAAGAACCTCAAGCATAAGAGATTAGTTATGGTCAAAGTGAAGTGGGACTCCAAAAGAGGACCAAAATACACATGGGAGCTCGAATCAGAAATGCAAAGAAAATATCCACACCTGTTCTAGTAGACCTCGAGGACGAGCTCTAAAACAAGGTGGGGAGGATATAACAACCCTAAAATAAACCGACACCCTCGGAATATTTTCCGACACCCTAAAAATATTTAAAATATCCCAATATGTTCCAAAATACACCCCATACGTGAAAACGGACCCCGGATACCTTTAATATCATTAAAATTAATTAAAAATGAAATTTTTGGGCTCTCGCGGGGCGCGTAAGCGACCCCTTGAGCCTACGCGGACCACGAGCGATCGAAAACGCAGCAACACCAGGTGATGACACATGTCATCATCGTGGCGAAGCTAGCCGATGACCCGGACGAGCTAAACCCTACCTGACCTACTACGCGGGCCGCGTAGCCCGAGGTCTAAACCTTACGCGGGCCGCGAAGAAACCGAAATCAGGCTCTATATAAGAGGGCATCAGGCCTTCAGTCGAAACTCGCTCAAATCTCTTTCTCTCTCACGAATTTCTTAATAGTAGAAGCTATACTCGGCTCTAATACCCCCCTAAATAACGAGATTCTGCTCCGTTGTAAGTATCATAATCCCTGGATACATATTAGATACTCTGCCTGATTGATCTAGGGTTCCGTAACGGCTGTCGTGGTTCTGCCCGACGTAGTCGTTGGAATGCCGTTTCGGGGAGGGTATTACTAATGTTAAAATGGGTTATTATACTAACACGTGTGCATTTGTGTAATTTATAGATAATTCCCAGGGAACCCTTACAGAAAATCTAAGACAGCAATTTGAGTAATCTCCTTTTTGCAAATTGTTTTTATAAAACCTCACTTAATTCATTATATATTAAACAGTTATTGAGTATTTGTAAGGATACAATTATCGTCGGTATGTTGGGGTTTTGTATACAAAATTTGTTACTGCCTTGCGAGGGGTAACATTTCCACACGTCGGGTTTGACAGTACCGTGGGTGGTATTTGGTATGACTTGGAAACAAATGTAATTGCGAGACCGCCGTCAATACTGTACAATGGTTTTTATTTAAACTTGATTGAACTGGGATTCACTCACCAGTATTTCCCATTGACAAGTTGTTTTTAAACGCGTTTCAGGTAACAGAATGTGAAAGCCAAATAGAAGCCAGCTGGACAACACTAAAGGCTTGGAAAAGTGGCAATAAAGTTACCTAAAATAAAATATATGTTTGTATTAAATAAAAATAGGATTTATTCCTATGAAGTTGTGTGTACCAAAAACTTGGGTTTTATCCCATGTGTTTAATATTATGAAAGTGTGGTATTTTACTTTGATAAAATATTTCCTAACAACGGTCCTGATGAAAATTCCGCTGCCAAATTAGACAAAAACAAGATACCACCGAAACTGTTTGCGGCCGCCCGTTCCCGGGTTATTAGGGAATGGGGGTTGCGACAAAAAGCGAGTTAAGTGTCCAAAAGCCTATCCGGACGGATGGGTCTGATCCATCCGGACGGATGGGCTCCATCTGGACGGATGGGCCTCATCCGGACGGATGGGCCTGTGTCCATTCGTTCGGATGGCTTTTTCGGTGGGAACGTATTGGTCTGATGTGTAACCGGTGTTTAAAAGTTTGAGAGAAAAGATATGGTGTGGCAACCGAATCTATCAGGTCGGATAGACATAGTCCATTCGGACAGATGGACTGTGGTTGTTTGTGATCCGTTAAAATTGTTGAAGTTTTGTTCAAAATGTTTTTAATCAACGGAGACGGGTACGATAACGGAACAAAAAAACAGTGAATACCGAGTCAAGCCCATTCGGGCGGATGGCGTAGCCCATTCAGCCGGAGGTGTCGTTCTTGACGGAAATCCTTGTCTGACCCGTAGATCGGACCATCTCCTTGGTGGAAATCAACCATAGAGTCGGCCCCTCGACTATGGAACGAGTCGGGAGTCTGACGGGGTCATGATTCCACCAAAATTACATAAAATTGAAGGAGATTTCATAGATAAGTTGTAAAATGTGAAAATCCTTTCGATCTTGAACCAATCTCGATTGAATGATGCTCCACAATAGTTTGCCTAAGCAAAACGAGTGCAAACCACTTCGAGAGGTCAAAAATCAGTGATTTCGAGAAATAGTTAAAGTGTGTGTGTGATTTTGATGAAGAAGATGGTGTAGAAGTGGAATAGAATGAAGATTGAAGGAAAAAGCTTACAAAAAGTCTTGATTCGCGTCTGAAATCTTGAGAGCGGATGAGAGAGTCAAAAGTGTTGAAATGGAGACACAAGTCCCCTATTTATAGGTGAGGGTGGGGGTTAAGGCGGTGTGCGCATGGCTGTGTCCGGATGGCTCCATCCGGAGACGGCCAAGTTTACGTTTGTTATTTTTCCAACTTTGGTTCGCTTGTTAAGTGTTGCGTTGCGTTTTATCGAGTTGTGAGTGAGCGTTTGAGTGTATAAGCGTTGCGTTGATAATCACATAACATTCTAATCAAATAATCACAAAAATAACCCACATAAATTAAATCTGCGTTTCGAGTTTGCGTTGGGATAAGCGTTTAAGTAACAAGCGTTATAAATAGCGTTTAAATGCGACAATTGCGATTAAATAAGCGTTGTAGCATGCGTTTAAAATATAGTTTAACCCATAGCGTTAATCAAATCTCGAGAGTACAAGCGTTTATGAAAGAAAATATGATAAAATACAAGTTATTACATTATTGGCGTCAGAAACTGCTGATACGTATATATGGTTGTTGAGAGTTTTTCTAAAAGTTGTTGGTTCTCAACCAAAAGTTGTTGTCACTGACCAAGATCCATCAATGAAGAAGGCTATTTCTGTTGTATTTGTTAAAACGAGGCATCGGTTATGCATGTGGTAGGTGATGCATAAAATATCTCTAAATGTTGATTTTCTTATTTTAATGTGTTTGGCGTTTTAAGATATATGGCGTTTTGCCATTCATAACTGTTTTTCATGTTAGTTTGTTGTTTCTAATGTATCTATTTGCATGGCGTTATTGTGTTATATATAGGTTGGTGTTAGGCTATGCAATTCCACCAATTTCAAAGAACGCATTCGTAGTGTTGTGTGGACGGATATTCTTACACCCGAACAGTTTGAATCAGGATGGGAAGAGGTTATTGGAGAGTTAAATTTAAATGATAATGACTAGCTTTCTGATATTTTTGCACTTAGGAATCTTGGATCCCTGCATACTATAGAATGGAGGAACTGTCGGGCCTTATGCGTACGACATCAAGGTCGGAGAGTGAGAACCATTTTTTTGGTCAAGTGTGGAATTCAAAATCTACTTTTGTTGAGTTCATGACTCATTACGAAACTGCAATAGAAGCACAACGTCACATGCACCAGAAAAATGATCATGAATCTCGATACAAACGCCCCCAGATGAATAGTAATTATAAGGTGTTGGAGAGCCAAGCTGCTGACATATAGACAAAAAATATTTTATGTGACATTCAAACTGAGCTAATCGAGATTGGGGATTGCTTAAATCAACGTTATGAAGAGCAGCCCGATGGGTTTGTTAAGTTCTACATAAATGATTTCCAGCATCCTGTACATCCTTATTTGAGGTAAACAATGGCGTTTTTTGGGTATTTTATGTTGTCGTTTTCTGAATATGGCGTTTATTATATTTTTAAACATTTATTTTTTTTGCATGGATTTTTTGTTTTTGTTGTTTGATGGTGTTTTATACAAACATTGTCTGCATGGCGTTTTATACATACATTGTTTTTGGCCTTTTTTCAAGTAATTTACCATAAGTCTAATTGCACCAGCACTTGCTCATGCAGGCGTTTTGAGCCATTTGGTTTGCTATGTAGACATATATATTATGTTTTGAGAAGTTTGGATATTAGGGAATTTCCAAAACAGTACATTTTGAATAGATAGCGTAAAGAGGGCCAAATTGCTCTTCCGATTACTCAATGAGTCGTGAATTTATGACTGAGCTTGATCCCGATGTGCAAAGTATGATGCGAGAAATTATTTTTGTAACAGAGTATACTTTGAACCGTTTATCTGGTAATAAGGAGGAGCTATCCTTATACAAGAATCATGTTCAATCTTATATGAAAAAGGTTCAAGATATGCCGATTGTTGCTCCTCCTCCTAGTACTAGGGATAGATTTGCGGAGATAACAGGTCAATATCAAAACAATAAGAATCCGATATTATTTTTGGCGTTTTTTGTGTTTTTTTATTTTTTTTCAGAACACACAATAGTAGCATTTGGCGTTTTATATTTTTTATATATCATTTTTATTGTTTTTTCACATTTTTTCCACTTTTTCTGCATAGCATGTGATTTGGAAGTTACATAACAAACCATAGAAGATCGGACACACGTAAACGACAAAAAAAAAGAATACCTTTCAGTAAATAAAATACCTTAAACCTCTAATTAGGTGAGTATTAACTCAATAATATTTTGCTGAATGAGATGGACAACATTGTTAATCCTCACTTAAGAATGTTGTCCAACTCATTCAGTGAAACTTTATTGAGAACAAAACTGAATCCCCAAGAAACGATTTTTGCGATATGTGGTTTTTGAACTTTTTAATGTTTATAAATTGAATGGTATTTAGTAAAATATGGCATTTGTTTTGGTGTGATCAACGGAAGGTCCTAAGACATTATTTGTATAAGATGTTTTTAGCGTGTAGTTTAGACGAGAATTTTTTATAATAGATGTTAGTAATGAAGCTTCCTTGGTTTCAGTTACTGTTTGTTTAGCTTTATCTGTTAAAGCTGTAGGTGTCCCATCATTAAGTGGTGTTTTGTATGAATGACGTTTTAGATAAAGAAGACAAAATAAAACTAATTAACTCTTGTAAAGTAAAATAATGTTGTGGCGTTTGAAACACAAGGTTTGGCGTTTTGTATGAATGACGTTTAGATAAAGATGATGTGTATGGCTTGTAGTTTAAGGCAAGAATTTTCATGGCGTTTTACTTATGAGTTTGACGTTTTGTATTAGAGCAGTAAAAATATCCTTTTACCCTTAGTGAAGCGCTTCCACGTAATAAAATTGATGTTATTTACGAAACCGCCACCACGCTAATCTAATCCATAAATTGTTTTGATCCAACAGATGAGGACATTCTCACCATTTTCACACTTTTAGCCATTTTCCCTAAAGCCTGCCCCTATACATATAATCAAGGATAAATTACACTTTTCGTTCTTTATGTTTATATCGGATTACAATGGATACCCTTTACCTTCAATAATTACAGTCACAGTCCTTTATTTGAAAACCAATTACACTCTACGTCCTTTAGCACTAACTAGGTTAAAATTTTAAGTTAAGTTTGATCATGTGCCTTGCATATAAGGATAGATTGGTAATTTTACTCATTAATTCTATTGAACCCTATCTCTTCCTCAGCCAATCTCTCTCCCTCCCTCTTTCTCTTTCTCTTCAACCAACCTCCACCTCCATCACCAGTTACCACCGTATCCAGCAACACCACTCAGGTTTGAATCGTCCCTTTTGATGACGGCGACGGCTTTCTCCAAAAACCCAAGGGAAACCTCCTCAACCCATCTTGTCCAATTAGATCTGAAGCTTTCTCAGATCAAGTCCTTGTTGATGAAGACGACGGCTTTCTCAGATCTCGCCATTTTGACAATGGACGCGACTGGAGTTTGGAAGAAATTAGGTGAATCAAGCAATGGTGACAAAGATATCTTTGATTTGCACTTACTCGTTAAACAGGGAAGATGAGTTTTAGGATAAATATTATTCAGGTTTTGAGATAAAAGAACAAACTTGGATTTGTCTTTCTTTTTCATTTATTATTTTCAATTGTTCTTTTGTTGTTCTCTGAAGTGCTAATAGGAGTTTTTTGCAATTGTTTTGTTGTTTTAATTTTTGTAATTTTAGAAGAAGTGTTAGGAAACTGAGCTTTGATAAATCATCAATTTGGTTTATTTGCAATCATTGAAGAACCTTTTCGCTAAATCTTGAATTTTTTTAAGCCAAATGTCTACTTGCAGTGTATGTGCCCATTTTGATAAAAGAAATGGATGCGGCCATCCTATGTTTCTTTTGGGTTAAAATAGAGGTGCACAAAAAGTTGGGTTGAAAAGCAGCCGTTTGGACATTGATTTGGTACTGGTTTGGACCTGAATTGAACGGTTGAACCGGTTTGAGATCTCCATTGAACCCGGTTAAAACCGAACTGCCATCCTTTTCCCCTTATAAAGCAGTTTTTGACTGAACCGATGCTAGAGTCAGTCATCATAACGATGGGATGATGGTGGGGGTTGGTTGGGGGGGGGGGGGGGGGGGGGGAAGAGAGAGATATGGGGGGTTTAGTTGTTTAAATATATTTTAAATAAATGGGTAAAATTACCAACCTACCCTCATTTGTAAAGAACATGACCAGGCTTAACTTAAAATTTTAACTGGGTTAGAGTTAAAGGACGTATGGTGTAATGAGTTTTTCAAATAAAGGACTGTGACTGTAATTATTGAAGTTAAAGGGTATCCGTTGTATTCCGATATAAACATAAAGGACGAAAAGTGTAATTTTTCCTATAATCAAATCAAGCTAGTCAAGAAAAATTGGTTAGTGCAAAGTCAAGAAAAATTGGGCAAATTAACGAACTCAATAAAAAAGCGTATTATATTTTAGGAAGATTTATCCGGAAATAACATCTACAACTAGGAAGATTTATCCGGAAATGTGCATTATGCATCCCATAACCCATCCACCTTATTGACCATTTCGCATTCGTGGTAAAGAACCGTGTAGAACACAAACAAAAATACATCGAACCCAGTCACAAAAGGCATTTTAATACCCCACTGTATTTCAATCGCCCATTCTTCAAATATCAACGAAAAGGCATCAAAATATTTTCGAACGAGTAGACATGCACCATAGTAAAGCATCATTAACAAACTTGTCTGAATTCTTTTACCCTTCAGTAGGTGTCTTGCTCTATTTATAGCATCAAGCCCATTGATATTGTCCTCTAAAACTGTAACCACAAGACTCATTATCCAAAGAGCATTCACATGTGCATTGAAAATCCATTTTAGTGCAGCCATATAGAAATGAATTGACGAAAGATGTGATCTTCCAGCCAAAGACAATATTGCAAAATAAATATATATGTAAACTAGACATATTCCCATGGTGAGCAACCATATGCAACCGCTAGTGAGAAGTGGCCTTATCCAGATATTTGATGGTTTACAGAAAGCATCATTGATGCTCAAGGTATTCCCAGCATAAGATTCATAAGAACAAGATATTGTAATAATAGAAAAATATAAAAACAAACAACAGGGCAGGATAGATATCTCATAATTTGACGTTTCAGGCTGTGCTAACATCCTTTCACATGTATTTACACCTTTGCCACGTCTTCCATATGCGTTCAGATATGGGAAATATTGGAGGAGTGATTCCAAATCACATCTGGTTGCCACTTGTACCAACATGTTTGTTAGTATCACTAGACATAAGATTACTAGAAGAAGCCTCCTGTTTCTGAATGTTGTATTAATGGTTTTTCTAATAACTCCAAGCATACTAAAAGGTTGCCTGAGCTTGAAGATGGGGTTTTCTTTGTCCTCCATCTTTGATTTTATCATTAATGATGGATGTCTTGGAGCTATATAGCAAATTTTTACCTCAATCAAATTGGCGGATCATGCTTGTCCTCTGTTAAACGGCCAAAAGGGTCTGTCTCTAGGGCGATATATCCACAATAAATGATGAAGCTTACAATAAACGATGTCTCTAGGGAAAATTACAAAAATGTCACTTGACCAAGTAACATGACCAAAATGTCACCTTGAAGAGTCCATGGAGTGACCCTTGAACCATGGGAGGCGTCCATCAATGGGGTGCTGACACGCGTCAAGAATAATGGATTGAGTCGACGGCTGACTCCTCAAAGGCAAAAAGGTAGCTGATGCGTAGGGCTGACTCCTCCTAGTGGCTTGGCTGACTCCTCCGATGCGTCGGGCTGACTCCTCCTACCCACTTCATCTTCCCCACCACCACCATCTTCACATGTCAGACGGAAATATGATGGCATCATCTTCACAATATGCTCACAGATGGAAATATGATGTCTTTGTGAGTTTCAGAGGTGAAGATATCTGTAAAACATTTATTGATCATCTGTTTAGTGATTTCAGAAGGAAAGGGATCTATCCATTCAGAGATGATAAGAAGTTAAAGAGGGGAGAAGAGATAGCACCAGAACTCTATAGAGCCATCGAACAGTCAAGGTTTTTGATAGTCATATTCTCAAATGACTATCCCTCATCTACATGGTGTATGAGGGAGCTTGTGAAGATCCTTGAATGCAAAAAGGGAGATGATGAATACGAAGTTCGGGTACTGTTTTACAATGTCACCTCTAGAAATGCATCTGCCACTCCCATTAATACAAACCGAGGAAGGATAACAAAGATTGACAAAGGCACTAATGTCATCCATTTTTTACATTCAATTGGCGTATTCATTGTTCAGTTCTCCGGCAACGTCAAGTGAAGATGGTGGTGGTGTGGAAGATGAAGTGGGTAGGAGGAGTCAGCCCGACGCATCGGAGGAGTCAGCCGTCGACTCAATCCATTATTCTTGACACGTGTCAGCACCCCATTAGCACCCCATTGATGGACGCTTGAAGGTGACACAGGGACGCCTCCCATGGTTCAGAGGTCACTCCATGGACTTTTGAAGGTGACATTTTGGTAATGTTACTTGGTCAAGTAGTTAAGTACAGCAATTCAAAGAAAACTTAAACTAATACTAGTATTTAGTATTTACTCATAAAAAGAGCAAGGTCACCTTAATATACATGTTAATAGATGTTTAATTAATTACTTGTTAACCTTATACAATATGAATGATGATCATCACAGGCACCCAGCAGTGAAGTGTTAAATATACATACTTGATAATTGTAATCTGTCATCTTCCTGCCAAAACTGGGATCACTTCGTACATTACATCAATGCCCAAAATGTGAAACAAAATCCACTTTCCTGCACAGGTATTTACAACACAAGTTAATTTTGTCTCTAATTTTGCTTGGGAATTGCGATGAACATGACCTGTGGCAACACTAAGAATTTAAAAATTGTTGGTTATCTAATAAAGATTAAAAGATGATTCTGTTTCATAATTAGCGATAACTTCCGTCTCTAATCTTGAAAGGAACAAATTAACTCAATAATCATAGTTGGAAAATATTTGAACTACATCAATACGATAGCATATTTTGCACACCTATTGCAAACTTTGTTAATTTCGTATACCATATTTTTTTTTGAGTTATGGATAGATGTGTGGGTCAAAACACGGTATATTTGTAGTAGTTTGTGTTTATTTTGAGTGTGTTAACACGTTAATTCATATTGGTTCATATACTTATTGCGTGTTTGGTGTTTTTGGCGTAGCAGGTGCTAAATAGGGTAAAAAAGAGAAACTGAGCTGAAAAAATGGGTTTGATGGGTCAACACGGGACCCGCAACGAAAAATCTAACCTGGGTATTCCAGGCGCCACGCGCAAGGAGCCACGATTCCCCCGCAACGCGTGGGAGAGTCCAATTACGGGAAAAGTATAAGAACGGCTTAAATTGCTTTTTAGGGTATCCAATCAGTTTCCAGCCCTTCCAGACGAAGTCAAAGGTGATTTCCAACGATTTTGACCATAAACCTCACTCGTTCAAGTTGTTTCTCATGTCTAATCCATCCCCGATGAAGACTAAAGCTGTGATGACGACCATGAGCGGCTAAACGCATTGTGACTTCCGCCCGGATGAAAGATTGTTTCGTTTTGCATTAAAACTTTGTTTTCCGGATTCTTTTTAACTGGTAAATCTTGACCACTTGTGTAGATTTTGTGCAACGTTTATTATATTTGAATTGTTTGTCGTTTAGTAAGCGTATTGGCGATATACTTGCATCGTTAGCGGGTTAATAAATTGGTGGGTAACTGGTATAATTAAGCGGGTTGTTAAGTTGTACGGTGAATCTTAAAAACTACCCCTAACAATTAATCAAAATCATTAATCCAAGTCCATGTCTATGTGGTGTTTTGAATCAGTAAACAGGTGTTTGTGTTAAAAACGGGTAATTGGGATTCCGGGCGGAGGTTACTTTTTCTCTTATTGATAACACTTTTCTCAACAATTTCCGTGTTCTTTCAAACAATCATTAAAACCCCCCGAATTTACAATAGATTAGATCATAGTTAAAACTGAACATTAACCACAAATTCCCCGTGGATACGATACCCTTCTTACGCTATCTACTTAGGCTAATTAGGTTTTTGCATGACCCTTACGACAGTCATCAAAATGGCACCGTTGCCGGGGATTTCATGCGCTTAGTGTTAGTTTAATTAGTTGTGTTTCTTGTTTTCTATAAAAAAATTAAAAAACCAAAAAATATTTCTTTTTGTTTATTTTTGTTTCGTTCGGTATTACGCGTAGTTTCTTGTTTACTTGTGTGCAGTTGATTTCTAGTTGCATGTATACCAGGTTTTCAGGAATGTCATCACCACTTCTTTTCGACCCCGAAATCGAAAAGACCGCCATACAGAACTTACTTCTTCGTTTTGTCTGGAAAGGAAAAGCGATAGTTTCAACAATGAATCCTCCAGAAAATCAATCAAATCCGAATCAGAAACCATCACAGCAAGAACCATTTCCCGACATGCCACTACCTCCGTTTCCAACCGAACCACAAAATCAAACCCAAATTCAAAACCAACCAAATTAACCACCACCACAAAACCTAAATGCTAGACAAGCACATCCACAAAGTGACTTTCAAGTGAGAGGTGGATATTTAAAGTACTCACGCATGGGTAATCCGCTAGGAAACCAACAACATCCCGAGCCGATTCGGGTTGTGAATAGATCTAACCGTGAACCTCACCCGCACCGTGCTGGTGACCAGTTTGAACAGAGAATGAATCGGGGTAGAGTGGATGATTAGGAATAGGGTAGATTGGATTATGGTTTGGAGCATGATGAAGAATGGGATGAATGTGAAGGATATGCGGGAATGCAAAGAGGCCAATTAAATTTGATGGAAAACCGGGAATACCAAGGGTTTCAGCAAAGACAACCACATGGGGGTAACGGATACCAAACCCCACCACGGGTGAATCGAGCACCATCCGTACCACGTCAAATGCAAAGAGATCCGAGATTTCCGGATCCGAATATCAGGGGGGTAGAGAGTCACTTCTGTCCACAAATTGCGGAAAACTCATCACCTATTGTCATGCCCGTTCTTAATGGTGACCGATCTTTTGAGGCAAAACCACATATCTTGAACATGTTGCCTAATTTTCATGGAAAGGAGAGTGAAGAACCGTATGCTCATATTGCGGAATTTGAAGCGGTTTGTGGTATGATAGGTGGACACGGGTTCACACCTGATCAAGTTAAGTTGGTCCTATTTCAGTTCTCCCTAAAAGACTCAGCACGTGAATGGTTCATCTCCTTGCCTTATGCAAGCATTCACACATGGCAAGAGTTGCAACAATAGTTCCTTAAAGAGTATTGATATTCACCAAAATACATATGTTTTATTCCTCCATTTACGCGTTTTTGGCCATAAAACCGAGAATCGGATACTTAATCGGGTGTATTTTTGTTTACAGACCTAAAACAGCGTGCCAAATAAGAAGATGATGAAAACGAGGATTTTCCGGGCCAAACGACTGAGATACACAGATTCTGCGAAGAAAACTGGTCTGGGCAAGTGGGACGATCGTGCGACGATTGGCACCACCATGCGGATCCGACGACAGAGCTGTCACACCCTGGCTTTTGCGGAAGCGTGGGTTTATTTGGTGTGACTTCTTAATACCATAACACAATCATAACAATGCTATATGAAATAAACACATGATAGTCATCCATTCATAAATTTTTAAAAGTTACCACAACATCGTTGTTTTTAAAAGTCGACACATAAAACAAAATACAACCACGACAAAATTAAAACATGTTCATACGACTCGACAAAAGACTTAAATAAAAACATGGTTTAAGACTTGTAACCCGTCCAGGCAAGGGTCACACCTCCTAAACCTGGATGACATCACTATTTCCTACGCAGCTTGACACGATTGCATACTTCGCCAGATCCTCTAGTTTCCTGTAATACATGTAGTTTGAAAAATCAACAAAAGTTGAGCGAGTTCATGTAAAAGTGAGTATGTATAAACCTTTCATGTATGAATAAAAGTCCCTGGCATGTAGAAATAAGGAAAAAGAGATCACCAATGGGTTGCAAAGCCACTGATATGTGTGAGAAAGTGCAGGAAAACTCAAACTTAGCAAATTTGTTACCGGGCTTCGGCGGTTAGACACAGTCACCTCAATGGGCCGCCCCAGCCTCACGGGTGTGGGCTCGCTACACCCAAATAGATCTATCACTCTCGTGTCCCTCGGTCCTAACAACGAGGATTAATGGCCTTAAGTGTTGTACCCACCCCTCACATGATCTAGTAGTAAACCCTCCCTACGCTAACCATACCATGTAAATAAATGTTTGTAATAATTGTCGCATGTATTTCACCCCCCGAAGTATAAAACTGAAAACAGTAAAGAGAAAAGGGGGACATGAACTCACAGAAGTGCGTCTCCTGAAATAGTCGTCAATCCCAACTCGGTCTGCTACGCGACGACCTACACGTACTAATGCCTATTAGACGGATGGGCCGTGCCTTGGCTTAGGGTTTAACGTTTTTGGGAAAATAGTTAGGCAACCATTTCGTATTCACACTTCTTAATTATTTTATATGTGTATTTCCTTCCCAAGGATGGGGGTATTTATACACGTACGCTTGTAATTCCGAAAAATATATTTTAAGTCCCACTTAGAAAAATATATTTAAATTACTTGTCTAAATCGTCTTAATTCAAAATGTATATATTTTCCCAAAAATATTATATATTACTTCATAAATTTTCCAAAATAATACTTTATCAAAAATATACGCATGAGAGTATTTTTCCGAAATACTACATAAGTTACGTTTTAGCGTGTCGTAATGCAACAATACTTGTGTAACTTAAATATTTATTTTGTGAGAGTTTTGGGTATTATTTTGGAGTCGTAATATCATGGCGTTATAAGTTATATTATTTTTACCCTAAAAATAATATATCTAGTTCACGTAATAAACAAACAATCACCCAAGAGTTTTAGTATAAAATATATATTCTAAATATATATTTAACAAATTTTATTTACGAAAATCAACCTCCGGCACTTAGTATTTTTGTAATAAAAATCGTGGCGAAGTTTATTTTGAAGATAAGGTTAAAATATATTTTTAAACACTTACTAGAAAAATATTTTCTAAGTGTTGGAATTCTAGAAAAATTTCGTCAGAGTTTCCTTTGTAAGTGGAGGCGTCCATGCTTACTAGCATATCATTTTCTTTTCAAAAATTCATTCAATCAATCATCAATTAACAACATACAATTTCTAATTACCAAACTTGTCAAAAACAAGCATAAACCATAAACTCATGAACTTGAAGATTTATAAAAACATGTAGTAACTTGCTAGCACACTTAGTAAGTCTTGTTATCTTTAAAAATGTGATTAGTTTCTTAAAAACTTTATTTTTAAAGAGTTTGAATATTCACAACTTCTAGTCACATTTTCTAAAAATATTTCTTTGTGAAATTTCTTCTTACACAAGTGTTTCTACACTTGTTTACCCACTAAAAGTGTGATTAGTTTATGTAAGATCCAAGTTTTATCAAAACTTACTTGGTTCTTTCGAAAAACCACTCATAGACATTTAGATCTATAAGATTATAACCCACTTTGATCTTTATTTTTCAAGAAAACATTTTATTTATCCAAGTTCATAGTTTATGTGTGGATGATTTCATCATCCACATACCTCTAACTTTCACATCTTGCTAGTTCATGTTATTAAACATGATCTAGCAAGTCCATGTGATGAACTATATCATTTCAACTAGCAAACAACAAACAACAAGCATAACAACACAAATATATCATGATTTCAACATCATTTTAACACTACTTCATCACTTTGTTAGTTTATGTTCAAGACTTGTTTATGGTTATTTAGAGTTCTTGAGATTTCACCATTCTTTTAACAATTAACCATCAAAAATATGAAGAAGATGAAGATCTAAGAAACTTACTACTAGCACAAGGCTAGGGGAGTTCAAGAGTGTAGAAGTGATGGTTAAAAGAAAATGAGAGTGGTCCTTGAGCTTCCGAACACACCAAGCTTACTTGTATGGTCTCTTGCACCTTTAGATGTATGTGGATTACTTGGAAGATGAAGTGAGGGTAGTGGTATGGTGGTGGTTGTTGGCGGCCGAACACAAGGAAGAGGAGAAGAGAGAGAGAGAGCTTGTTTGTGTTGTGTGTTTGTGAATGTATGCATAACCCTTGTGCACTTATATAAACCAAGTTCATTCTTTAACCATTGAGTATTATGTCTCTAAGTGTCCAACATGATCTATTACAGAAATCAAAGAAATCAAAGGGTGGGTCACCCCTTTGTGACCGTCGCCCAAGGGGGGGGGGATATGGGGTTGGTTTTCAAATGTATAGTTACTAACTAGTTAGAGAAACAAGTGTTTAGTTAATGGTTATGGTGTGTTATATAATATATAGTGTGTTAGGGTGTTTGGGGACCCTAACTAGCTCAGAAAAATAAAAACAATGTGTTTGGCTTGTGTTCCGGGTAAAGTCCGGTTGTTCGGTTGGGTGTTGTTCCTTTAAGGTGCTTAATAAACCCGTAAAGTGTCTTTTGTATTAATTTTAGTTACACAATCAATTTCCAACACTTTGGAAAGTATCTAGGACTATTTTGCCAAGTTTTTGCACTTTACTAGCATTATTAAATGCGGAATTTTGTTTATTAGGTGCAGAATTCTGCATTTAAAGTGTGTTTTAGGCACTTCCCGGCACTATAACTATCATCTAGTGACGCAGTTTTATGGTCCTCACTTCCCTACACTCCCTACTAGTGTAGTATTCTATCTCTGGCTCATACTAGCCTCAAAAACATTGTCTGTCTAGGTGCTGGCATTGTCAGCATGTCTCTGGGTTATCCGCTCACTGTGCTAACTGTGCTTTGTGCATCAAGTTTGTCACTAATGTTTGTGTGTAATAAATAGAGTGACAATATAAAATGTGATGCATGTGTATGTATGTAACAGAAAACAGAAAGCAGTTTAATCACAATTGTAATCAAGCATAGTCATTAAGCACAAATTAAATATTAATTAGTTGTACGGATACCTGGAATTATGAGGGTTGTCACATTCTCCCCCCGTTAAGAAAATTTCGTCCCGAAATTTTAGGTTCTACTTCTAGTTGTAGGGGTCTTGGGAAATAAATGGGGGTATTTCTCCTTCATGCGGTCCTCACGCTCCCACGTGAATTCTGGGCGGTGTCGTGCATTCCATCGAAATTTGACGAGCTTGACACTACTCCTACGTGTCTTGTTTATCTTCTAATCAGTAACCTCAATTGGTTCTTCAACAAAGTGGAGCTTGTCGTCGATATGAACTTCGTCAGCAGGAATGACAACTGTCTCTTGAGTTGGACTCTTTTTCAGGTTTGATACATGGAATGTATCGTGAACACCATTAAGTTCAGCAGGTAGGTCCAACTTGTATGCTACAAGCCCAATCCTTTGCAGAATTCTGAATGGACCAATGTAACATGGATTCAACTTGCCACGCTTTCCAAAGCGTGCCACACCCTTCCAGGGTGAAACCTTCAGTAAAACCATATCTCCTACCTCAAATTCCAAAGGCTTCCTTCTTCGGTCCGCATAACACTTTTGTCGATCGCGAGCCGCCTTGATGCGCTCTCGGATCTGTGCAATCTTGTCTATCGTCTCCTGGACCAATTCCGGACCAACCAGTTATCTATCACCTGCGTCGGCCCAACAAATCGGTGATCGACATTTGCGTCCATAAAGAGCTTCGAACGGTGCGGCTTGAATGCTTGCATGATAACTGTTGTTGTATGAAAATTCGACCAATGGTAGGTGAGTGTCCCAACTTCCACCTAAATCCATTACGCAAGCTCGCAACATATATTCTAAAGTCTGAACCGTTCGTTCACTCTGTCCATCCGTTTGCGGGTGAAAGGCTGTACTTAGGTTCAACTGAGAACCGAATGCTTCTTGAAAGGATTGCCAAATCCTTGACACGAATCTTCCGTCTCTATCAGAGATGATTGAGAGAGGCACTCCATGTCGTGCAACGATCTCCCTCATGTATATCTCAGCTAGCTTACTCGTGTTATCTTTTTCCCTAATTGGCAAGAAGTGCGCAGATTTCGTTAGACGGTCTACTATTACCCAAATAGTATCGTGACCTTTGGGCGTCCTTGGCAATTTCGTTATGAAATCCATCGAAATCTATTCTCATTTCCACTTGGGTATTTCAGGTTGCTGCAGAAGACCTGAAGGCTTTTGGTACTCGGCTTTTACCTTGGCGTAAGTTAAACATTTACCAACGTATACCGCAACCTCGCCTTTCATCCTAGGCCACCAGTAGAAATCCTTAAGATCTTGGTACATCTTTTCCGCACCGGGATGAATTGAGTACCGTGACTTGTGAGCTTCATCGAAAATGACCTTTCTCAATCCACCAAACAGAGGAACCCAAATTCGTTTCATGAAGCATAAAGTTCCTTCCTCGTTTGGTTCCAACTGCTTCTCCATCCCACAGAGATATTCATCCTCAACATTCCTTTCTTTGAGAGCTTCTCTCTGCGCGACACGAATGCGCAATGAGAGGTCTGTCTGGACAATCATTTCCAAAGCCCTAACCCTTATGGGCTTAATCCTTTCTTTTTGACTTAGGACATCGGCGACCACATTCGCCTTCCCTGGATGATACTTGATCGCGCAATCATAGTCGTTCAACAATTCAACCCAACGTCTTTGTCTCATGTTTAGCTCCTTCTGGTCAAATATGTGCTGTAGGCTCTTATGATCAGTGAAGATTGTACATCGCGTACCATACAAATAATGTTGCCAGATCTTCAACGCAAATACCACCGCGCCTAATTCCAGGTCGTGCGTGGTATAATTTTTCTCATGAACCTTTAACTGGCGTGACGCGTATGCTATAACTTTCTGTCGCCGCATCAACACGCATCCTAAACCTTGATGCGAGGCGCCACAATATACCACGAAGTCTTCCGTTCCTTCGGGTAGCGATAAGATCGATGCATTACAAAGCTTGTTCTTCAGCAACTGAAATGCTTCTTCTTGCTTGTCTCCCCAATCAAACTTCTTGTCTTCCTGGGTAAGGGAGGTCAAGGGTTGAGCGATTTTCGAGAAATCCTCAATGAACATTCGATAATAACCAGCCAAACCTAAGAATTGTCGAATCTCGGTTGGCGTCTTTGGAGTCTCCCAGTTCTTTATCGCTTCGATCTTTGTGGGATCCACATGGATTCCATTTCCATTAACCACATGTCCAAGAAATTGGACTTCGCGTAACTAGAACTCGCACTTTGAGAACTTGGCATACAACTTCTCCTTTTTAAGTAGCTCCAAAATAGCTCTTAAATGCTATTCGTGCTCATCCTTCTTCTTCGAGTAGATTAGAATGTCATCGATGAACACAATCACGAACTTGTCGAGGTACGGTTTACAGACTCTGTTCATCAAATCCATAAAAACGGCTGGCGCATTTGTCAACCCAAACGGCATCACCAGAAACTCGTAATGTCCATATCGAGTTCTAAAAGCAGTCTTGGGAATACTTTCCTCTTGTATCCTCAGTTGATGGTAACCTGATCGTAGATCGATCTTTGAGTAGTAACTTGAACCTTGCAGCTGATCAAATAGGTCATCAATTCGCGGCAGAGGATATCTATTCTTGATTGTCAACTTGTTCAGTTCTCGGTAGTCGATAAACATGCGGAAACTACCATCCTTCTTCTTGACAAACAATACTGGAGCTCCCCAAGGTGAGAAGCTTGGTCTGATGAATCCCTTGTTTAACAACTCTTGAAGTTGCGTTGACAACTCCTGCATTTCCGAAGGCGCAAGTCGGTAGGGTGCCTTAGCCACAGGCGCGGCGCCTGAAACTAAGTCAATGTGGAACTTGACTTGTCTTTACGGCGGTAATCCTGGCAAATCTTCTGGAAAGACTTCAGGATATTCCTTTACGACTAGAATGTCCTCGATCTTCTGGTCAGCAGCTTCTTTATCCACGATGTGTGCCAAGAAGGCAACACATCCCTTCTGTAAACACTTTCTAGCTTTCAGACAGCTAATGATTCTCAAAGGCGTATCACGCTTTTCTCCATGAACTACGATCGTCTCTCCATCTTCTATTGGGATGCGAATGGTCTTTTTGTGACAAACAATCTCGGCTTTGTTGCTTGACAACCAATCCATCCCTACCACTGTCACACCCCCAAAATCCACCCGCGGAGTATCACCGCTTGGGAGCGTGACTGACCAGGATCAAGCCACCAATCATATTGAACATGTAATTAATATTAAGTAAAATAAATGTAAACCATCCATCCAATACGATAGGTGTTCAAAACATAACCATAGTTTCAAAGTGTAGCGGAAGCATAGTAAATAATCCAACAATAGTTAATAGTTTTAAATGTCATAATAGTTCAACGTAGAAACCACGATCCTTGCCCACAACGACCCGCTTCTCCAGTGCAAGCTCCAAGTACCTAACGATCTGCAAGGCATGTAACAGAATGATCAACAAACTAGTTGAGCGAGTTCACAGTAAGTAAGTGCGTAACAGTAAGTAACGGGTGGCTCTACTGGGCCAATAGTAAGTTATACAGGTGGGGGCTTCCCATGTTATGTGACCACTAGACTATTCGTATCAACTACTCGTATCATCCCTGTTCTTCATCCGAGAACAGTAGCGCGTATGGGGTGTACGTAGGTTTTACGTACGTATCCTTCATAACCGAGGATAGGAGACGCGGGGGTGTACGTGGGTTTCACGTACGTATCCTTTGTACCGAGGATAGAAGTAATGCGTACACGTAGGTTTTACGTGCGTGCCTGACATCCGAGGCAGTGTTTGGCATATGACCACGTAGGTGTTATCCTAACCTACGGAACCATCCTGACATCCGAGGATCATGGTAGGTGATAGTCTAGGAAAGCATTTGTACGTTCTAAGTCAATTGAAACCTTTAACCCATTCCCACAACCCGGGAATCCCATGCCTTAGTAGGAGTGTGAACTCACCTTGGTTTGCTCGGTATGCTAGGTTATGCACTCACAAGTAATTAATCGAGTCCTATTGTATGCACGTATAACAAATCAGTCCAAGATCATAAATATTCGCATGCAAGTTCATATCAGATATTGCTTGGTAATTAACAGCATGTATCACATAAACAGGTTGTTATATTCATAACATTCATGTTTCATACACGTGCCTTTCACAGTTGCTGAAATATTGTTATTCTTAAGCAAGCTTGACAGAACCATGAAGACTAACAGGGGTTAGTAGTTATTAGGGTTTTACTATGTTACGCAGGTTATCATGGTTAGCATGATTAGCCACATCCCTAACCAACAACATTTATACACTAACCACGTTTACCACAGTTAATAACCTCGCTGGCTAACAATTACATGAGCTGAACATACTACGGTTTAGAATTCGGACAAAACACATATAACATAACATCAAATCAGGCATGATCAGGTAGGCTAGATAAAACTCAGACTCCATTGATGTATAAACAAACTCGGACAAAGGCACAACCAAACTAAGTGTACTTAAAGTCGGACCAGGAAATGGGGGGGGGGGGGTTTCCTGTTTAAACTCGGACATAGGGGGGTTTTAGGGAGTTAAATTCGGACAAGGTGGTCTTGTCTAAAGCTCGGACCTTCAATCATCAAAATAAACTCGGATCACCACAATCAATTAAACTCGGACCCTTGGTGAACTCATTATACTCGGACTTAATGTCCATCAATTAAACTCGGTCACATTACAATCCATTAAACTCGGACTCAACAATTCATTAAACTCGGTCACATTACAATTCATTAAACTCGGCCCAAACAACTTTAAACTCGGTCCATATTGTATCATTAAACTCGGACCTATTATAAATCACTAAACTCGGCCCATAAGCATTAAACATCAACCTCGGACCACTTAACATCTTTAAAGTCGGACAAGGGAAAAGGATGAGAAACTCGGACCAAATGTGGGCTTAATAAACTCGGCCAAATCAATCATTTAAACTCAGACATATGTTTAATCGTTAAACTCAGACTATCATGTGGAATTCCATACATTGCACAGACTCCAAATAATCATAACAGTTACGTTTTTCATACGACACAAAACCCTAACTCATACATTTTCACAACAAACTGTTCAATTAAAAATCGTCCATTCATCATATCTAGCATCTTAAATCATCAAGAGGATCGATTATACGATTAACACATCATCACAATCAGAATAATCATAATCAATTTAAAGTACAGAACCATCAAATCAAAGCTAGGGTTTACAAGAATTCACAAGAATCAAGAATTGAAAACAATCAAACAATCAACAATTAATCACAACAATGATTAAACAATTACCTTGTGATGATCCTAGAGAAAAGTAATCAAGAGTGATGATTTTCTTGTGCCAAATGATTTGGTGATGATGCTTGCTAGAGGATTAGAGAGTTACAAGTACGTGCTTGAATTCTTGTGTGTGTGGTTTAGTGAATGATTTAGGGTTAAGTATAGTTTAAGTTCACTAATGACCCTCTACACCCTTAGCTAATATATTTTACAGTATTACACCATCTCAAATAGTTTCACAGTTTCACCACCAAGTTTACACACTTGACAAGTTTATCACAATTAACACATAATGATGCAACGTCTCACAACCCACTTCATTGTGTCAACACATATACAATTTCCATAGCATCTAATTGTGAAATCATTCAACTAAATAATACAAGAACGTGCAATAAATGCGAAATAGAAATCTTGGAAATTTGAGTTGTCACAACCACCACATCGAAACTTCCCAATTCGACTGGTAGTAGATCCAAAGTGAATTCGCGTTCTCCCAGCTCAATTACGCATCCTCGGACAACTTCATTTGCTTCAACTAGCTTTCCATTAGCCAGTTCAATTGAGTACGAAATATCTAACTTACTAGCAGTTAACCTAAGCATATTCTTAAATTCTAACGATACAAAGCTATAGTCGGCACCAGTATCAAACAGAACAGATGCAAAGCGTTGATTTATAAGGAACGTACCAGTGACAACGTTTGGATCCTGGCGCGCTTCCCTTGCTCCAATGTTGAAAACTCTTCCACGGGCTTGATTCAGTTATGGGCATTCCCTCTTAAAGTGCCCAACTTCTCAACAATTAAAACATCCCGGTCCTCAACCATTTCCATTTCCATTTCCACCTTGAGTGTTGTTTTGGTTGCGATTTCCACTCCCAGCTTGGTTCACAACGTTTCCACGGTTTCCATTTCCGGCATTTCCTCCTTGTTGGCGTTTCCATTACCATTCCCATAACCTCGATTACCAACACGCCCAACACCAGTTCCGGCCCAACATGTATCCTTCGTGTGGTCGTTCTTTCCATATGACTCGCATTTCCTCAGTCGGCACTGACCAGAATGATGGCGCTGGCACGTATCACACTTGGGCAGAGTGCCCATGTAACCCTTTCCTTTGTTTACGACACTGGTTGTGGCTCGGGCCGGTGTGTTTGACTCACCCTTCTTACTCACATTGCTTGTACCTTGCTTGAAGTTGGAAAATTTTCGTTTGTTTTCAACAGACGACTCCACATGAGTCTCTTTCTTCTTTGGTTCAGACACTGAAAACTTGTTCAATCTAATAGCTTCCTCAGTAAGTGCCACACTGAGATCAATGGCTTCAGTAATTGTTGCAGGCTTGGACGTGGTAACCATGCTCATGATCTGAGGGGCCAATCCCCAGATAAAGTGCTCAACACGTTTAAACTCGGGCGTGATCATGTACAACACTACATGGGACAAATCATGAAATCTCTGAACATACTCTGCAATCTTAGGACCTTCCATCCTTAGGTGTCAGAACTCAGTCTCTAACTTCTGTATTTTAGCACGCGAGCAATACTTCCTTCTCATGAGTTCTTTTAGCTCATTCCAGGTTAACGCATAAGCTGCCGCTTCTCCTAATGTTTGCACTTGCAGATTCCACCAAGATAGGGCCCCATCCAGAAACAGCCCTGAGATGTAGGTAACTTGTTGCTCGGGAGCACCCTTGCTCATCCTTAGGACAGAATCTGTCTTTTCAGCCCACCTAACAAACGCAACAGCACCTCCAGTGCCGTCGAAATTTACGGGCTTACAGTCGAGGAACTGCTTGTAGGTGAACCCTGCACATACGTTAGAATTTACAAATGGTATTAGCAGACGTGCTAGAAATATCCAAATGTATCGTAATATATCTCAGACGACTTAACATTACCATTGGGTGGATTGTTATTGCCGTTGTTGTTCGAGATATTTCCGCTTGTCTCTGCATGGGAGGCCGCATACTGAGCTATAGCCGCGACGATTATCCCTTGGAGTTCTGCCTCAGTAGTAGGCATGCGCGGGTCGCGTCGTGGAGGCATCTTCTAAAAGATGATCATGTCGGTCAGGTCATAGTAAGTAAATAATATGCGTACGTAATAACATTCATCAATCACATAACATCGCATGTTATAAAATTAAAACATATAATTCAACAAAGCATGTAGTGAGAACGTTGCCATTGAGCTTCATTAATCACAACCACAATATTGTTTTACATGTTTAATAGTACATCACATATCAAAATAAGATCATGGGGCTACATCACCCCCAAAAATACAAGTCTGTCTACACATATCATATACAAAAATGTGATCTCTCAAAAGTCTTCGTAAGCTGGCTCAATCGCGACTTTCTCACCAAAATGATCGACCTGCATCAAACCAAAAATACCTATGCTGATGGGGGGGGGGGGGAGGAGGAGGAAAACGAGAGAAAAGCAAGCGACGCATGTGTAACCAGTCCTCCTCAAGAGCACGGCAGACGCGCAGCAAATATGCAATCTGCTGCTCAGATGTCAAGAAACGAACGTCTGAATCGGGGGAAAGCGGACGTGGAGTATGTGGTGCTGCAAAGGGGGTCTGACAGTGGCAAGGCGGATGTGGAGTTCTCTCCAACTCCCAAATACGACGGCTCAGGGCGTCCTGCTGTAGCTGCAACAACGCAAGTGTATCCTCCGTAGTGTACCCCACGTGAAATAGGTGGTACGGGTCAGATAATGGCATAACAGGGGGCGTAGTCCATAAAAATGGCTCGCTCGATGGTATGAAAGATGGTGCAGTAGGTGGTGCAACATGAGGAAACTGAGACGTGAACGGAAAAGATGATGCCAGTACGGGTGGAACAGAAACAGGCGGCTGCCTCGATGAACCCTCTCCAGGATGAGGTGGCGGTATGTCCTGGAGGAACGTAATGGGAAGATCAGTACGATGAACGTCAGTGGTGTGTGGGGGAAACAATGGAATATCAGTGGGTGCCGAAACAGGTGCTATTGGAGGAGTGACAGGTAGCACAAACAGTGGGTATTCGTCATCATCATCGATCCACCCGTTGCGGGTGTCGGCATAACGAGGATCTATGTGTGCGGCGAAAGGTGCACGGTCAAGCAATGCCGGCACGGGATCAGGTAAAGGTGCATCAACAACAGGATCATCCACCAATGGTGGTGCAACAATGGGTAAGTCAACAATGGGTGGTGCAAGAGCTGGTGCATCATCAAGTAAAGGGTCGGGCTCTTGGCAGGATCAGGAGCAACAACAGGCTCTGGGCCCATGACAGGCTCAGGGTCAACAAGGTCCATGTCAAAATCAGCAGGGATATCAAACAACGGATCAATGGGAGCTACGGGTGCCTCTAAGGGCTGGTCCATATGAATAAACTTGATCTCCTGGTCAGGATCGAAGTCAGGGGAAAAACTGGATCAAAATCATCATCGACCTCATGGTCAAACTCGAACTCGTGTGATGGACCAGGTGCAGCTGACATCTCCATGTCAGGGTCGGCGTCAGGAAAGTGATGCTGCACACCCTGGTCGTGCAGGGACGCGGATGCCACAGACTCCAACGAGTCTGGGATAGGTGAACCAAGAGGAAGCTCTTCTATAGGGCCCTCAGCAATGGGAAGGACAGCATCAACATCAATCGGGGCCCCGCCCTCATCGTCATCCTCAGGCGGACCCTCCTCGAACAGATCAATGTCGTCATCAGATACGACATCGAGTGGCACATCCGCCACGGGGAAAGCAGTAAGCGGAATGGGAGCAGGGATCACCGCAAGAGGTAGATCCCCAGCAGGAATGCCATCAGCAGGCTGTATCTGAACTCTGATGGCAGAGCGAACGGCTAGAAATCATCGTCATCAGTGCTAGTGGTGTCTGATGTGTATACGTCTCCCTCTGATGGTATCTCGTCGTCTGACACAATCGCCATAGGGTCCACTGTGTCCGATACTCCTGTGTCTGAAGATGATGGCATGGTGTCTGTATCATAACCACACATATGCACAAATGTCAACATGAAATCAAATAAACATGTAAGTCGCAATAAAACAAACAAGTAATTCTCCTAGTCTCCCAAGAATACCCTCCCAGTCTCTCAGACTGATCTCCCTAGCCTCTCAGACTAACTCCCTGGTCTCTAAGACCAACCTCCCAGTCTCTAAGACTAAACCTCCCCAATCTCTAAGATTGAACCCTTCAGTCTCTAAGACTGAACCTTCCCTGCCTCTAAGGCTAAACTCCCTCAGTCTCTAAGATTGAACCATAAATTTTGTCAAAGTGTTTTTGTGCCTTTTATTTGTAAAATGTTTTGTATCCTGGATCTGGAAGTTTTAGTGTATGCAATGTAAAAATGTTTTCGTGAGAGCCCTAGTGATCATAGTCTAGACTCGAGAAAGAATCCTAGTTCGCTATGATCGAAGCTCTGATACCAAGCTGTCACACCCTGGCTTTTGCGGAAGCGTGGGTTTATTTCGTGTGACTTCTTAATACCATAGCACAATCATAACAATGCTATATGGAATAAACACATGATAGTCATCCATTCATAAAGTTTTAAAAGTTACCACAACATCATTGGTTTTAAAAGTCAACACATAAAACAAAATACAACCACGACATAATTAAAACATGTTCATACGACTCGACAAAAGACTTAAATAAAAACATGGTTTAAGACTTGTAACCCATCCAGGCAAGGGTCACACCTCCTAAACCTGGATGACATCACTATTTCCTACGCAGCTTGACACGATTGCATACTTCGCCAGATCCTCTAATTTCCTGAAATACATGTAGTTTGAAAAAGCAACAAAAGTCGAGCGAGTTCATGTAATAGTGAGTATGTATAAACCTTTCATGTATGAATAAAAGTCTCTGGTATGTAGCAAAAAGGAAAAAGAGATCACCAATGGGTTGCAAAGCCACTGATATGTGTGAGAAAGTGCAGGAAAACTCAAACCTAGCAAATTTGTTATCGTGCTTCGGCGGCAAGACACAGTCACCTCTATGGGCCGCCCCGGCCTCACGGGTGTGGGCTCGCTACACCAAAATAGATCTATCACTCTCGTGTCCCTCGGTCCTAACAACGAGGATTAATGGCCTTAAGTGTTGTACCCACCCCTCACATGATCTAGTAGTAAACCCTCCCTACGCTAACCATACAATGTAAATGAATGTTTGTAATAATTGTCGCATGTATTTCACCCCGAAGTATAAAACTGAAAACAGTAAAGAGAAAAGGGGGACATGAACTCACAGAAGCGCGTCTCCTGAAATAGTCGTCAATCCCAACTCGGTCTGCTACGCGACGACCTACACGTACTAATGCCTATTAGACGGATGGGCCCTGCCTTGGCTTAGGGTTTAACGTTTTTGGGAAAATAGTTAGGCAACCATTTCGTATTCGCACTTCTTAATTATTTTATATGTGTATTTCCTTCCCAAGGATAGGGGTATTTATACACGTACGCTTGTAATTCCGAAAATTATATTTTAAGTCCCACTTAGAAAAATATATTTAAATTACTTGTCTAAAACATCTTAATTCAAAATATATATATTTTTCCCAAAAATATTATATTTTATTTCATAAATTTTCCAAAATAATACTTTACCAAAAATATACGTATGAGAGTATTTTTCCGAAATACTACATAAGTTACGTTTTAGCGTGTCGTAATGCAACAATACTTATGTAACTTAAATATTTATTTTGTGAGAGTTTTGGGTATTATTTTGGAGTCGTAATATCATGGCGTTATAAGTTATATTATTTTTACCCTAAAAATAATATATCTAGTTCACATAATAAACAAACAATCACCCAATAGTTTTAGTATAAAATATATATTCTAAATAAATATTTAACAAATTTTATTTACGAAAATCAACCTCCGGCACTTAGTATTTTTGTAATAAAAATCGTGGTGAAGTTTATTTTGAAAATAAGGTTAAAATATATTTGTAAACACTTACTAGAAAAATATTTTCTAAGTGTTGGAATTCTAGAAAAATTTCGCCAGAGTTTCCTTTGTAAGTGGAGGCGTCCATGCTTACTAGCATATCATTTTCTTTTCAAAAATTCATTCAATCAATCATCAATTAACAAAATACAATTTCTAATTACCAAACTTGTCAAAAACAAGCATAAACCATAAACTCATGAACTTGAAGATTTATAAAAACATGTAGTAACTTACTAGCACACTTAGTAAGTCTTGTTATCTTTAAAAATGTGATTAGTTTCTTAAAAACTTTATTTTTAAAGAGTTTGAATATTCACAACTTCTAGTCACATTTTATAAAGATATTTCTTTGTGAAATTTCTTCTTACACAAGTGTTTCTACACTTGTTTACCCACTAAAAGTGTGATTAGTTTATGTAAGATCCAAGTTTTATCAAAACTTATACCTTTCACTTGGTTCTTTCGAAAAACCACTCATAGATCTTTAGATCTATAAGATTATAACCCACTTTGATCTTTATTTTTCAAGAAAACATTTTATTTATCCAAGTTCATAGTTTATGTGTGGATGATTTCATCATCCACATACCTCTAACTTTCACATCTTGCTAGTTCATGTTATTAAACATGATCTAGCAAGTCCATGTGATGAACTATATCATTTTAACTAGCAAACAACAAACAACAAGCATAACAACACAAATATATCAGGATTTCAACATCATTTTAACACTACTTCATCACTTTGTTAGTTTATGTTCAAGACTTGTTTATGGTTCTTTAGAGTTCTTGAGATTTCACCATTCTTTTAACTATTAACCATTAAAAATATGAAGAAGATGAAGATCTAAGAAACTTACTACTAGCACAAGGCTAGGGGAGTTCAAGAGTGTAAAAGTGATGGTTAAAAGAAAATGAGAGTGGTCCTGGAGCTTCCGAACACACCAAGCTTACTTGTATGGTCTCTTGCACCTTTAGATGTATGTGGATTGCTTGGAAGATGAAGTGAGGGTGGTGGTATGGTGGTGGTTGTTGGCGGCCGAACACAAGGAAGAGGAGAATAGAGAGAGCTTGTTTGTGTTGTGTGTTTGTGAATGTATGCATAACCCTTGTGCACTTATATAACCAAGTTCATTCTTTAACCATTGAGTATTATGTCTCTAAGTGTCCAACATGATCTATTATAAAAATCAAAGAAATCAAAGGGTGGGTCACCCCTTTGTGACCGTCGCCCAAGGGGGAGGGGTATGGGCTTGGTTTTCAAATGTATAGTTACTAACTAGTTAGAGAAACAAGTGTTTAGTTAATGGTTATGGTGTGTTATATAATATATAGTGTGTTAGGGTGTTCGGGGACCCTAACTAGCTCAGAAAAATAAAAACAATGTGTTTGGCAATATTTTTGTGTTCCGGGTAAAGTCCGGTTGTTCGGTTGGGTGTTGTTCCGTTAAGGTGCTTAATAAACCCGTAAAGTGTCTTTTGTATTACTTTTAGTGACACAATTAATTCCCAACGCTTTGGAAAGTATCTAGGACTATTTTGCCAAGTTTTTGCACTTTACTAGCATTACTAAATGCTGAATTTTGTTTATTAGGTGCAGAATTCTGCATTTAAAGTGTGTTTTAGGCACTTCCCGGCACTATAACTATCATCTAGTGACGCAGTTTTATGGTCCTCACTTCCCTACACTCTCTACTAGTGTAGTATTCTATCTCTGGCTCATACTGGCCTCAAAAACATTGTCTGTCTAGGTGTTGGCATTGTCAGCATGTCTCTGGGTTATCCGCTCACTGTGCTAACTGTGCTTTGTGCAACAAGTTTGTCACTAATGTTTGTGTGTAATAAATAGAGTGACAGTATAAAATGTGATGCAATTGTATGTATGTAACAGAAAACAGAAAGCAGTTTAATTACAGTTGTAATCAAGCATAGTCATTAAGCACAAATTAAATATTAATTAGTTGTACGCATACCTGGAATTATGAGGGTTGTCATAAGAGCCCAACCCGGCACTGCACTGCCAGTGCGATCAGGCGTGCAACAGAACATCGGGAATGCACGACCGTGCGATTCATGGAACGACCGTGCGACGATTGGCACCACCGTGCGGATCCGACAACAAGGCCCAACCCGGCACTGCACTGCCAGTGCGATCTGGCATGCAACAGAACATCGGGAACGCACGACCGTGCGATTCATGGAACGACCGTGCCTGGTCTTTGACCTTGGATGCACTGCCGGTGGAAGTGCTCGTGCCGACCACATCTCGGCAATGCACGTCCGTGCAACACATGGCACGCCCGTGCAGATCTGAAGATCGGTCCAAGATTCGCTGATGTTACACAGTATGGTGAACAGTACATTAAAGTGCACGGCCGTGCACTTTAATCGCACGACTGTGCGATCTGAAAATGTTATAAAAACCGAAGGGAGCAAGCAGTTCACTACTCTGGACTTTTGGGAGCTTTTCTGGCGATTTATCAGGCTCCGGAGGTGTTGCTTTCACCCGGGATCAAGCCCACATCATGCCGATTATCTCCTTTATTATCCGGATTCTCAATCTAGTGCTTGTTTATGGTTTGATTCTTGAATCTTTCCATGATTTTGTTTATTATTCAAGCATTTTGGTTGATGATTATATATTATTGTAAGCCTAAGGGCAAAAACACTAGTATTCCTTGCTTAACAACAACCATTAGTATGTTAATTATGTTTGTAATGACACTTGAAGCATTTTCTATGTTAATCCTTGATGATTAGTTTGCAACCTTGTTTATTGATGTTGAATTCTTGATTATTGTTGGTGCACTTGTGTCTGTACTTTGTCTGTATTTTGTAATGATATAAAACGATGTCTTTGTTAGTCTTGTTTACGTCTTTTGTTGGTTTGTATATGTGTTTGAATGTAAGTTTGACCAAGTCAACCATCCTCCTGGTTTGACTTGGCCAAACAGTCAACACTTAGTTTGTAGCATATGTTGTGTCGAAGGATGTCATCGAAGGATTTGAACATATCCTTCGATGACCTCGAAGGATAACCTTCGATGGATACAAATGGACCTCGAAGGATATACCATCCTTCGAGGTATATGTGGATCCTTCGGAAGGTTTCTGGTCGATAGATGATCTTTCGACAGACATTCTGATCCTTCGACACAATCTATCTGTTATGGGTATATATACCCATGTATGGGTTCATTTCACAGTAAGACATTAGTAAGACATCCGATAGACATTGTGAGTGAACCAGGTCTTGTAGAGAGCATTTTCAGTTTGGTCAAGGGCTGTAACCGTGTCCACTGAAATACAAGAGAAAACTTTGATATCTTGTGTGTCTACTCTTTCTCTTTGTAGCTTTTGTTCTCATCTAAACTATCGGTTTGCATTCTAGCTTGGATTCCGCACTTGCTAGAGTGTTAAACATAACAAGGATAAGGTTTAACCTCAACCTCTGGGGGACCTACAAGTGGTATCAGAGCCGTGGCTCTTTTCCTTGTTAAAAACCGAGTTTATACAAGACTTTGGAGTGTTTGGACAAAACTCACTTGGTTTAGCACCCGTTTTTAGTGTTTTTCTTGGATTTCTTGACGTAAAAACGTGTTCTAAACTAACCGGGTGTGTTAAAGGACGGTTTGGGTAACTTAAAATCTTGTGTTAAAAGGTTTGGTAATTTCCGGCCAAAATTCCGGCTTACTCCGGTGACCGGTTTCTGGATAAGAACCTTCTATTTTAGGCAATTTTTTTATTAGTCAAATCTGAGTTGGTGAAAAGGTAAGGTCTGAACGTACCTTCTGCCGAAAGTTGTCTACCAATCAATCACCTTTTTCACCAACCTGTCACCTTTTGTCAACTGTGTCAGATCTGTTCGAAAGATATCCTTCGAAGTCGAAAGACTATCTTTCGATCAAAGGAGGTTCGACAGATATTCATCCTTTGAACATCCTTCGAAGTCTGTGAGTTATCTTTCGAGCCAAGGAATCTTTTCGAAGGATATATTGTTCGAGCTACTGTTACTATTCGAAAGATAAGGATCCTTCGTCTTGGAGAATCTTTCGAAATTATTGTTCGAAATTCAACAGTGATCTTTTGAACACTGTTGATCCTTCGAACAAGTATTATCTTTCGATCCTTATCTGTTTAAGTTTAACAGTTGTGTTTTTCAGGTCTTTCGATCCAGGATCTTTCGGCTGTTTGTTTCTTTTCAACATATTAACATAGTTTGTGAACATTGAATTTTCAAAAAGAAAAACTTGTTTTTCAAATTTTAAATCAATTTTCACTTAATATATTAATTTTTTTTTAAATGGGAACAAACGGTCAGTGGGATCCAACCGCGTGGACTACAACAACTTTGACTCCACAATCATCAGCTACGCAATCATCAGCCACGCAATCTGCATCAGATTTCAACAAAACTGCATGGATGCAGGCTATTGCCCCACCTCAAGCTGCAATGATAACTGCAAATCAATGGGCATTGGTCACAAATCAAAGCAGCAGCATTCAAGCAATGATGCAGAACGACAGTGAAACTGGTACAAGCACAAAACCGCCAAAGCTAAATCACATCAATGATTGGGGATGGTGGAAAGAAAGGCTGAGAACTTATGTTCAGGGGCAAGGTCAAGATCTATGGATGTGTTTCTTCACCCCATTTGAAAATGAGTTGGAAGTTGCAGGATCTAATCCAGAAACTTACAGCACTATGTCTGATGATGTAAGAAGAAATTTGAGTTAGAAAAGAAAGCATTCATGATTCTCACACAAGCTCTTCACAGAGACATTTACCACCAGTTTGTTTACTGCACGACTACTAAAAGCTTGTGGGATATGCTTACGTTACGATGTGAAGGAAATGCTCAATCTAGAAAGATCAAGCAAGAATTACTGAAGCAAGAGTTTGAAGGATTCACGTGTATGGAGAATGAGACTTTGGCAGAGTTATCTACAAGGTTCCATCACTTGTTGAGCGAGATGTTTGCTTTTAGAGTCACTGCCACTCCACAAGAAATGGTGAAGAGATTTGCTGATAGCTTACCATCAAAGTGGAGCAGTTTTCTTGAAATTCATAAAGAAAATGGTGTTCTAGACACAATCACCGTTTATGAGTTAATTCAAAGATTGGAGAACAAGGAGGTAGAAGAAAAGCTTAAGGCAAAAAGAACACTAACTCCTCAGAATCCAGAGATGTACTATGGGATTGCAGGAGGTATCAGTGGAGAAAAACCAGCCTCTCAACACGCGAAGCTTCAAACAGCTTTCATCTCAAACACCGGACCTTCCACAACAAATCAGTTTGATCCTTCAGCATACACAATGATGTATTCAAGACCAGATTCTTCTTCTCAACAACAGACAGCTCAGCAATTCACACCACCGCCTTTCTTAGACCCAAGCAGAGCTCAGCAGCAACAACCGCAACAGCAAGGGTTTTATGGAAACTCTTCAAACTTTCAAGCCACTTCCAATCCGAACACAGTCAGATTAGACACTTCCAACTTTTCCAAAGTCACTGTCGAAATAGCCAAGGAGCATATGGAGATGTTGAATACCTTGGTTAGTGCTTATTGTGGATTAGTTGCAGGTCAGATTGGGAATATCAATCTAACCAATGAAGATTATCAGCAAGTGGATAAAGAAGAGTTTGAAATGATGGATATCAAATGGGCTCTTGCTAGTGCAATTCGAAGAGCAAAGGAGTTTATGGAAAGGACGGGGAGAACCAACTTGGAAAGCAACAACAACACCAAGTATGGTTTTGATAAGAATGCTGTCACTTGCTTTAATTGTGGTGAAAAGGGTCACTTCAAGCGGGAGTGTCAGAAGCCACCTAAGCAAGGAAATCAGAATCCCTTCAGGAATCAAGGACAGCCACAACAGCAACAGAACAATAGTTCCTGTTGGAGGAAATGCATCTGGATCCACAAACACTAATCCCCACAGAGGATTGGTTGTTCAAGCTGATGAAATCTGTAACTGGAACCTTCAGCTTGGAGAAGGAGGAAATGGTGGAACAGCATGCTATGCTAAAGTGATTGAGAAGGTAGTGGAACCCGTGTCTGCTGGTGAATCTTCAGAAGATGAAGATAGTTCGGGTTATAGTGGGAGCATGGATGGGGAATCACTTGATGCTGGTGATTTATCAAGTGATGCTTTAGATTTGGAAGTTGATGAGCTGTTGGCTGAAGCTGAAGCATTATGCAAAAGGAGATCTATTCTTTGCCAGAAATCTGCTGGAACTTCCGAGAAGCTTGCTCAGTTTTTCTCTGAAGATGGATCTTTTTCTTTTCATACAGCCTTTATGGCTCACGTAGAAGGTCAAACTTCTCAGGTATGTGATACTAATTCTGACTCTATTTCTGCTCCTATTGAATGTGCAAAGTGTTTAGAATATGCAGAAAAGGAAATTCAGTTTGAAATCACACACAAACACAATCAAGAATTGATTGTAGATCTTTCTAAAGCAACTGAAGCTAACTTGTTTTTAACCAGAATGAAAAGGAATTTAAAGCAACAATTGCGTCATTAAGACATGATGTTTCAGAATTACAAAAGGCTGTTTTGCGAAAACAACATGCTAACAATAATCTTGTTGACACAATTGAAAAGCAAATGGTAGAGTTAGCAACAGCTCGATGTGAATGTGAGACAATCAAGCAGAAATTGGAAAGCTATTCCAATTCCCGCTATGTATTGGATCACATCATTGATGTTCAAAGGAAAAAGGGGGATGCAAAATGTATTGGATTCAAATCATGCCCTCCCCCAATGAATCACAATTACTCCAAATTGCCTGATGACGAGGATATGCCCCGTTTTGAACCTACTGTGCCACTCGGTCTAGATGACTTTGCAGCAGGCCTCGGGTTCACAACTGGTACATCATCCTCGGGTCAATCAGAATCTGAGAACGTGACAGATACATCGTGTGTTAAGGAACAGAGTCCTCCCATTATTGAGGATGCTGATTCTTCGGACGATGAATCTGAAGAAATAGTGAAACAACAGTCTAACTCGGTTACAACAGATATTCCTATCGAGAACCACATTCTGTGTGATCCACCAGTGAAACCGAGTAAGACTGAAATGTCAAAAACAATGGACTCCCTTGTAGTTAGCCCTGAAGGGAATAACTTGTTGTATACGCTCAAAGGAGATAGCAAAATTTACTCTAACAAAGATTTTCCAATTAAAAATGTAAATCAAGATTTAATTGAGCAAATTTTTGAAGGATGCACTGATAAGTTTTTAGGGAACAAAAGTGGCAAAGTTACAGTCACTCAATGTGATCCAATTCCGTGTGAACAAATTAGAAAACAATACGGAAACCAAAAACTACCAATTGAGCGAAAACAACAAGTCAACTCCGGAAAGGGTAAGGTATAGGGAAAGAAGGCTCAGAACAAGAATGTTCAAGCACCTAAAGTTCAGCAGCCTAAGACTGAACAACCAAAGGTTCAACAACCTAAAGTTGAACAGTCTAAGGCTACTCAACCTAAGGCTGCACAACCTGAAATTCAACAATCAAGGGTTGAGCAACCTAAGGTTCAACAACAAAAGGTGCAAAACAAAAGAGCTCCTGTTAAGAAACAAGAACAAAAAATGAACTTTGTTGGATCCACTGGTTCAGACAAACTTGAAACATTTCAGGATAAATCTAATTTTGATTTTGTAAAACAAGTTAGAATTTTAAAACGAAATGATCAAAATAATTACACCCAACACACCAACGGATGTGATTTAGGTCCTAGTACGTCTAGATCACAAAGTTCATTGTCTGGTTCTTCGTCTGGTCATCAACATGTTTCTCCGAGGTTTGTAGTGCGGAGAACATGTTTTGAATGTGGCACAGTTGGGCATATTGTAAGATATTGCCCATACCTGCAAAAGCTGAAGTCAAAAACGAGTGCTCCCCAAGAAATCAATTACCAAAAACGACCAGTTTCCCCGAAACAGGACCCACGTGTCTTGAAAGAAAGGGAAAAGAAGCTAAAGCAAAAGAATTAAAAGGTAATTGAAAAGGCCTTAAAATCAGAGGTCAAAGAAGAAAAACCTGTACAAGCAAAACCTGAAACTGTAAAACCAGTAAATGCTAAAACAATAAATTCAAATACTGGTAAACGACAAACAGCTTGGAAGCAAAAGCAGGTAATTCAATCAGGGGGAGCACCACAAGTTCTTTTTCCTAATCATCAAGTGATTGAGATCACCTTCCTTGATGATCAAGGACGACCCAAGTCCACAAAGGCTTGGGTCCCCCTCTCAAGCTGATAAGTTAGTTGCATGTGCAGGCGGCTCCAGGAGGAACTATTAATAGTCATTGGATTGTTGATAGTGGGGCTTCCAGGCACATGACGGGCGACTATCGTCTTCTTTTCGATGTGCGAAGTATAAGAGGAGGATATGTTGCGTTTGCTGGAGACAAAGGAGGGTATATCACCGGCGAGGGAATGATCTCAAATGGAATTGTGAGTTTCGACAAAATCAATTATGTGCAACAGTTGGATCACAATCTCCTGAGTGTTTCTCAGATCTGCGACAAGAAGTTCACCGTGCATTTTCATGATGCCGGTTGTTATGTGCTGAAGCCAGGATTCAAGATTCCCGCAGAATGGATTCTCTTATCAGCACCAAGAGTTAATGATTTGTATGTTCTTGATATGAGCCAAGCAATAACTCAGTCCAAACAAGTTACTTGCTTTATTTCAAAAGCCACTGAAAAGGAGACGATCTCTTGGCACAGACGGATGGGTCATATTCACCTCAGAAAAATGAATCACCTTATCAAAAACAATTTGGTGAGAGGTGTCAATGTGAAGAATTTTCAACTTCAAGATGTCTGTGTGCCGTGTCAGAAAGGGAAGCAAATCAAGAAATCACATCCATTGAAAAAGGTTAACACTGTAAACATGCCACTCGAACGTCTGCATATGGACCTTTTCGGCCCAGTCAAACAGAAGAGTGTGCACGGGGAGGTTTTCTGCTTGGTAGTTACTGATGACTATTCAAGATTTTCATGGGTTGACTTCATGGTTCACAAGAGCGAGACTCCAGAAATTCTAAAGAATTTGATCACCTTGTTGGAAAATCTTTATAATCTAAAGGTGAGGCGAATTCGAAGCGACAACGGAACCGAGTTCAAAAACAGGGTTATGGATGAATTTTGCACTGCAAAAGGAATCCTTCATGAATACAGCTCTCGGTACACACCACAAAAAAATGGAGTCGCTGAAAGAAAGAACAGAACCTTAATTGAGACTGCAAGAACCATGTTGGTTGAGTCTCAGCTTCCAGTTCGATTCTGGACTGAAGCTGTTGCCTCGGCTTGCTACACGTTAAACAGGGTTCTCATAGTGAAAAGACATGGCAAAACGTGCTTCGAACTCCTACACAAGAAGACTCCTGACTTGGAATATCTAGAACCTTTTGGAGCACCATGTACCATGATTGAGCCTGACGGGAAGTTTGGTGCCAAAGCTATCGAAGGTTACTTCCTTGGGTATGCTACTCCTAATCTGCGAGTATGGAACCTGACAACCAAGAAGATTGAAGAATGGGGTGAAGTAAGAGTTCAAAGATATTCTAATCCACCGAAGCCTTCTGGAGATCCATGGATGTTCGATTATGATGGTCTTTTCGACTCATTTAATCTGCCGACATTTGATGATGACAATGCAATTGCTCAAATGTTGTCTGAAAGCGAGAATGCGACTGGCTCTCAGTTAGCTCGTCCAATCATTGTTGATTCACAAGCAGCTTCTTCTGTCAACAATCTCGTTTCAAATGAGGTGTTTAATGATGCTGTTGACTACAATTTGTCATCGGAAGATGAGGAGTATGTTGATGCAAATGATGGTGAAGCACCGCGTCCGGTTCAAGGTACTTCAGAAGCAACGGATCCAGTGTCTGCGCCAATTATCCAAGAAGAAAATGCATCATCTTCTACAACTCAACAGCTTCAGAATGATATCGGGAATTTAAATATCAATAACTTGAGGTCAAATGTTGAAATTCCTCCAGTTTCTGAAACCCGAATTCATAACATTCATCCTCAGCAGAATATTATAGGTGATGTTCTCAGTGGTGTAAGGACAAGGAATCAAATCAGAAATAACGAAAATGCTGGCTTGTATGCTGAGATACGAGAATCGGGACAACAAAATGATTGGTCTTTCGCCTGCTATGTTAGCCAAGAAGAGCCTAGATCTTGGAAGGAGGCATTAAAAGATGATTCCTGGGTGGAAGCCATGCAAGAAGAACTTCAGCAGTTCGAGAAGTTGGGCGTATGGAAATTGGTTGATAGGCCCGACAACTACAAGAAGATCGGAACTCGTTGGGTGTTTAAGTGCAAGAAGGACGACCGTGGGATTGTTGTCCGAAACAAAGCAAGGTTAGTTGTTCAAGGCTTCAGTCAGATCGAAGGTATTGACTACAATGAAGTGTATGCACCTGTTGCTCGTCTGGAGGCTATTAGAATCTTTCTAGCCTACGCATCTTTCAAGAAATTCAAGGTGTACCAGATGGATGTTAAAAGTGCTTTTCTACACGGAGTAGTCGAAGAGGAAGTATATGTCGAGCAACCACCGGGGTTTGAAGATCCATTACATCCTGACAGGGTTTTACTACTTAACAAGGCGTTATATGGTCTTCATCAAGCGCCTCGAGCCTGGTATGAGACACTGTCTACCTACCTGCTGAACAAAGGGTTTAGACGGGGTTTGATCGATTGTACCCTCTTCATCAAAGAAAAAGGTGAAGATCTTCTGTTGGTACAAGTGTATGTCGATGACATTATCTTTGGTTCTACTGATGATAAGTTATGCAAGGAATTTGAGAAGGTGATGCAAGATCGATTCGAGATGAGTGCGATGGGTGAAATGACGTTCTTCTTGGGTTTGCAAGTTAATCAGTCCGGAATTTTTATTCATCAAACCAAGTACGTCGGGGACATCTTGAGCCGGTTCCAGATGTCCGATTCGAAGCCAATTTCTACTCCTCTTCCGCAGAATCACGGGATTACTCCGGATGAAAAAGGGGAAGCTGTGGACTCTTCACTTTATCGTGCTATGATTGGATCTTTAATGTATCTCACCGCATCAAGACCCGACATTATGTATCCAACTTGTCTTCTCGCTAGATACCAAGCGAATCCGAAGGTCTCTCACTATGCTGCTGTCAAAAGGATTTTTCGTTATCTGAAGGGTTGCCCTAACACCGGGTTATGGTACCCTAAGGATGATAACTTCGATCTCAAGGCTTACAGTGATTCTGATTTCGGCGGCTGCAAGAAAGATGGAAAATCAACTACAGCAGGATGTCAGTTCTTAGGCAATCGCCTAGTCACTTGGCAGTGCAAGAAGCAGACATGTGTGGCTACATCTACATGTGAAGCGGAATACATTGCTGCGTCTAGTTGCTGCTCCCAGGTTCTATGGATGCAACAACAGATGCGGGACTACGGTTTTGAATTTCTAACTACTCCTATTTATGTTGATAATGAAGCTGCTTTACAGATCACTAGAAATCCTGTACAGCACTCAAAAACGAAGCACATCGATATTAAATATCACTTCATACGTGATTGCTTTGAAAAGAGACTTATCGATGTGGTTCACATTCATACCGATCACCAACGTGCCGACCTTTTTACCAAAGCATTTGATAAATCAAGATTTGATTATTTACTTTTGGTAAACGGCATAAAGGTGAAGCAAGAGTAACCGACATCGGGAAATCGTTTTTGTAAATATTTTTCTAAAACCAAAAATCCAAAAATATGTTTTTACTTTATTTTATTTTTGAATTTTAGGGGGAGAAAGTTTCAAGAAAAATACAAAAACATTGAAAAATCACAAAAATACAAAAATATGTCTTTAATTTATTTACTTTCTGCATTTAAGGGGGAGAAAATTCAGAAAAACACAAAAACAATAGAAAAACAAAAATGAGTTTCTTGGTAATATAAGGGAAAATGATATTACATCAGAGGTCGGTCGAAACATGTTTCTAGAAATCAAAAGAAAAGAAAATGATAAGTAGCTCTACTAATGATGTACCGGTAGACTCACGATCATTTTAAAGTATGCAGGAGATATAAACATAACGAACTGAAAACCGCGTGGCAACCGCTCATTGGCATATGGTCTTGGTACCGAAATTTCGTTTGATAGATTGCCGAGGTTCTGAGATATTCGGGGTTTATGCTGTTTATCATCTGGGTATCATGGTTGTTTCTATAAAAGACAAAGTCTAGTTCTTCCATGATACCATACATACGTGTACATATCTCATACTGCATTCGATCTCAATAAGTGATAAACAATCACATGTCCATACAAAATAAGTGATAAAATATCACATTTATCCGGGAGTCAAGTTCTTCTCTCTGCTGTACGGATGTACTGACCTGTTCACGGACTTGCTCTTGTGCCCTCATGCATCGAAAATCAAGTTCCTCATCAATAAGTGATTCTATCACATAGGGCTTGTTTTCAACTCAAATAAGTGACTTGTTCACATGTTATATACGTTAAAAACGGATGATAAATGGTATACTCCCCAGTAAGATGAATTCTCGTGCATACCTTGATACGGGAATGTGTCGTGAGTGGATGAACACCGGTCGGTAAGTATAAATCATACCTTAAATGTATCTCATTGTATTATGATTACACTTGATCGCTGAGTTTAAGTGGATAACAATATCGGTAATTGTGGTAGAATACTTATCCGCGTCTGTAAAAGAATTTTAAAAGGAAATGTGTTTTGACAAAAGCCCGCAAGCTGATATGATTCTCTTTGTGACAACTCGTACTTTAGACTTATCTTGTAACGTTACGTGCTTATGTGAAAGTTTACTATTTAATGATTTTTATGAAATGTTATGTGCTTTATGTGTATTATGTGTGTATGTTATGTTATATGTTTGTATAACCCGGATCGCACAACACACACATAAACCGAACCGCACAAGCCCTTTGGGCCACACCTTGTAATCGAACAATAGGGCAGCCCATGTAAGGGCCGGCCCACCCCTCTAAACCGTGTAAACACCCATAGTTGGGGATTGGTAATCTCATTTGTTACAAAAACACTATCACACACAAAACCCTAGTTCTTCCTTCTCGTTGCTTGGAACCCGACGACACACACACACCCTTACAACCGAAGATCATTCCTTGTACGGATCATCCTTGTTCCTTCTCTAATCCGGTTAGTATGTTGTTTGTGTTCTCGAGTTGATGATGTTATGATTTCACGTTTTGTTCTAGCCGATTAGAGTTGATTGTTGTTGATAATGATTATGACCTATGTGTTTTACATGATGTTTATGTGATGATGTTGATGTAAACCGATTGGATATATATGTTTGTTAATCGGCTACAAGCTCACATGAATCGGATGTATGTTAATATAAAAACCGATTGAATGTATATTCGGGTATCATGTCTTGTTGATTGAATGGGTTATGAATATTGTTATTGTTCATGTTTGGATTTAGAGTTCATGTGAACCGAAATGCTAGATATGTTGGTTTGATCGATTAGGGGCATGATAGGAAATTGATTAGTTGTTAATTGGTATGTGATAATTGGAAACTTGGTTGTTGATTGATAATCATATAATTGGAAATCACTAAATGCTTGTAACCGAATAGCATAAAATCCGGGTGTTTAAACTAATCGCACAAGAGCACACACACACAAGTTCAATCGCATAAGGTGCCTCAATCGCACAAGACCTTCTGATCGTACATGAGGTCCGAACGCACAAGCTGATCCGGCAGCACAAGAGGCCCTGATCGCACAAGGGTCTCCAAACGCACAAGCCCACACACAAACCGCACAAGTTGACTGTTTGTTGCGGGGCCGAGATCTTTATATAAATTTCTTAACATGTTGGGCCAGGTGCTATGTTGGGTTGGGCTAGTCTGGATCGCACAACTCAAAGGGTTCGCACAAGGTTAACCGAGTCGCACAAGTATGCTGAATCGCACAATGTCATTTATACGTTATTTATTGGGCCGAGTATGTGTATTTGATCCGTTATGATTATTGGGCTTGTTTTAGTGGAATCGCACAACCCGTTGTGCGATCCGCCTACTTGTGGGCCAATATTAATTGGGCTTCTTGATTTCATTACTTGATTGTTAAGTGTTGCCATGATCTTTACGTATTTGCTATGATATATATACGTGCATTACATGAAGTCAAAACCTGACTTGTGTGGTAACCCTGTTAGGACGTGGTTGACCACCCTTAGTTCAAGAGCCCTTTATTTGTGTATCTGCCGAGCAAACCAAGGTGAGTTCACACAGCCCAGGCATGGGATTCCCGGGTTGGGAATCGGGTTGGAATGTTTGATATGGAATGATTACTCGTACTTACGCAATCACTAGACTATAGACCATCGTCCTCAGGATAGTCAGGACACTTACGTAAAACCTACGTAAACTAGTATCTACCATTGTCTCCCGGGTCGGGAGGACACTTACGTAAATCCTACGTAAACTAATACCTACTGCTGTCTTCCGGGTCGGAAGGACACTTACGTAAATCCTACGTAAATCCCACGCGTACCACTGTCCTCGGGGAAGGGCACTCACGTAAATCCTGCGTGACCTAGTACGTATTCCTGTTCTCGGATTAAGAAGAACACATGGTTGCAAATAGTCTAGTAGGTACCATAATGGGAATCCCCCATTATAGAGAATAAATGTGAGAATCCCTCACCAGTAGTATCTGCTTGCATGGGAAGCCCCCACTAGATGAACATACGCATTATTAATATGAACTTACATTCTGTGAACTCGCTCAACTAGTTGTTGATTATTCGCTGCATGCCTTGCAGGACCTTAGGTACATTATGGAGCTTGCACAGGGAGGAGCAGGTCGTTGTGGGCAAATGGATCGTGATTACTTATGTCATTACATACATTAATACTTATGATTGGGTTTTTACATTAATGCTTCCGCTATACTTAACTATGTTGGTTTGATAAACACCTTTCGTATTGATGGATATTTATTACTATTTATTACATGTTCAATATGATTGGTGGCTTGATCCTGGTCAGTCACGCTCCCAAGCGGTGATACTCCGCAGGTGGATTTTGGGGGTGTGACAGATTGGTATCAGAGCCATTGGTTATAGAGAACCTTGTTTTAATATGGGAAAACGTATTTATTAAAACCAGACTATAACCAGAACAGTGCTCTCAACGATCCACAACGACGCTTCGCTCCACGTGCAAGACTCAACATCCTAGGTAATAAGGTTTATGTTTATTGCCTGTTTGCTAGAACTGCATAGAACTTTGCTCGTATTACGCTTAGATACACATGACTTTATTACATGAGAACACCTACGTGCTTACACTTTTCTGTCATCGCCCTACTCGCGAACCACTCTCACTTATGTTACTTTTACTATGAAGATCATGTCTGGACGAATTAACATGATACAAGCCCAGCTAGAGGCTCTCGTTCAAGCTCAAGTTGCTGCGGCACTTGCAGCTGCTCAAGCAGGTAGTATATCCTGTCGTCATAACTTACACTAGGATCTTTAGATCCTACACTCCTAAACTAGCCCTTGTATTTAAACTTTGCCCTATTCGTACACAATAGGTCAACCAGCGCAGCAGCCTGTATACACTTTTAAGAACTTCATGGACTGTCGTCCAAGTACTTTCAGCGGCACAGAGGGGGCAGTGGGACTCCTCCACTGGTTTGAGAAGCTCGAGTCAGTTTTCGAAATGTGTGAATGACCTGAGGCTCGCAGGGTGAAATACGCCACTGGCACGCTAGAAGGAATAGCACTAACTTGGTGGAACGCCCAAGTTCAGATCTTAGGGTTGGCAGCTGCTAACGCCACACCCTGGAATGATTTCAAGGAACTCATCAAGCGTGAGTACTGCACGCGTGACGATATTCACAAGCTGGAAAATGAGTTTTATCACTTGAAGATGACGGGGTCAGAGATAGAAGCATACACGAAGCGATCGAACGAACTGGCTATTTTGTGTCCTACTATGGTGGACCCTCCCATCAAGCGCATCGAGTTGTACCTCAAGGGTCTAGCCTCAGAAATTCAGAGCCATGTTACGTCGGCTAACCTCGATAACATCCAAGACATCCAGCGTCTTGCTCATCGCCTCACGGATCAGAACAAGTTGCCCAAACGCATCAGTGCTACCGCTTCAGCCGCTACTCCCACTACACCCAGTGACAACAAAAGAAAGTGGGATGGGGATTCAAGCAAAGGTTCAGCAACAGTTCAATCCCAAGCTCAGCAGCAGAAGACTGATCACTACCAGAGTCCTGGTCAGCAATCCTCTGGTGGTCATAGACAGAGAAGGTATCAAGGGTTTCACCCTAAGTGTCACAACTGCAACAGGCATCACAGCGGCCAGTGCAACAAGGGTCGTTGTCAAAGATGTCTCAAGATGGGTCACGAGGCCAAAGACTGTAGGAGCCCACGACCTGCAAATCAGAACCAGCAACCGCAACAACCAGCTCCACAGAACCCACAGCAGCAGCAGCCACAGCGTGGAAACCGGGGATGTTTCCAGTGTGGGGCTGAAGGTCATTTCAAACGTGATTGTCCTCAGTTGAACCAGAACCAGAACCGCAACAACAACAATAACCAGGGCAACGGGCACAACAACGGGGGAAACAACAACAATGGCAACGAGGCAAGGGGTCGAGCTTTCATGTTAGGACGAGGAGATGCAATGAACGATCCCAATGTGGTTATGGGTAAGTTTCTCCTCGACGATATTTATGTTACTGTTTTATTTGATTCGGGTGCGGATACAAGTTATATTTCTGTGAAAGCCAGTAAATTATTAAAACGTACGTCAACACCCTTAAACACCAAACACGTCGTAGAACTATCTAATGGTAAGAGTTTAGAAGCCACGCAAATAGTCAAGGGTTGTAGTATTGTCTTAGCCGGTCAAGTTTTCTCCATCGACCTTATTCCCATAGTCTTGGGAAGTTTTGATATTGTTATTGGGATGGATTGGTTATCCCAACATCAGGCAGAGATCTTATGCAGTGAGAAGATCATTCGTATTCCACGTTCTGGTCAAGAACCCCTCGAAGTTCAAGGTGACAGGAGTGGTGCAGTGGTAGGCATCATCTCTTTCTTGAAGGCTCAGAAGTGTCTGCGGAAGGGTCACACCGCAATCTTGGCACTCGTTTCAGACGCATCAGTGAAGGAAAAGAAACTGGAGGATATTCCAGTTGTACGCGACTACCCTCAGGTGTTTCCTGAAGACTTACCTGGCTTACCGCCTCATCGTCAGGTCGAATTTCAAATCGAGCTCGCTCCAGGAGCAGCACCCATAGCTCGCGCACCATATCGTCTAGCTCCATCAGAATTGGAGGAACTGTCAAAGCAGCTACAAGAGCTCTTGGAAAAGGGCTTCATTCGTCCAAGCTCTTCGCTTTGGGGAGCTCCAGTACTATTCGTGAGAAAGAAAGACAGTACGTTCAGAATGTGCATCGACTACCGTGAACTCAACAAGGTGACGGTGAAGAACCGTTATCCTCTTCCACGCATAGACGACTTATTTGACCAGTTGCAAGGGTCGTATTACTACTCCAAGATAGACCTACGATCAGGGTATCATCAGCTGAGAGTCCGGGATCAGGACGTCTCCAAAACCGCAATCAGAACTCGCTACGGTCACTACGAGTTTCTTGTCATGCCGTTCGGGTTAACGAACGCGCCTGCCGTATTCATGGATCTTATGAACAGGGTGTGCAAACCCTATCTCGACAAGTTTGTCATTGTCTTCATCGATGACATTCTGATCTACTCCAAAAGTCAGGAGGAACACGAGCAGCATCTACGCCTTATTTTGGAACTCCTACGGAAGGAACAGCTGTACGCTAAGTTTTCGAAATGCAACTTCTGGCTTCGAGAAGTCCACTTCTTAGGCCACGTAGTGAACAAGGATGGGATCCATGTCGATCCATCCAAGGTAGACTCGATCAGGAACTGGCCTGCACCGCGTACGCCAACGGAAATACGCCAATTCTTGGGTTTGGCGGGTTACTACAGACGGTTTATTAAAGACTTTTCAAAGATTGCTCAGCCGCTTACGCTACTGACACAGAAGGGTGTCACCTATCGCTGGGGAGAGCCCCAGGAGACTGCTTTTCCGCACCTAAAGGATAGGCTTTGCAGCGCACCTATTCTCTCATTGCCAGAGGGCACGGACGATTTTGTAGTATATTGTGACGCATCCATCCAGGGTCTTGGATGTGTGTTGATGCAGCGCGACAAGGTCATTGCTTACGCCTCGCGCCAACTTAAGATTCACGAACGGAACTACACGACGCACGATTTAGAGCTGGGAGTCGTTGTTTTCGCGCTTAAGATATGGCGACACTACCTGTACGGTACCAGGTGCACGATTTACACCGATCACAAGAGTCTCGAGCATATCCTTAAGCAGAAGGATTTGAACATGCGTCAACGGCGATGGGTTGAATTACTGAACGATTACGAATGCGCCATCAAGTATCATCCAGGCAAGGCCAATGTTGTGGCTGACGCCCTCAGTCGGAAAGACACTCTACCTAAGCGCGTGCGAGCGCTATAGCTTACGATTCAGTCTAGCCTTCCTGCACAGATACGAAATGCTCAGGTAGAAGCATTGAAGCCCGAAAACGTCAAAGCTGAAGCCTTACGCGGCTCACGACAACGATTAGAACAGAAGGCAGACGGCGCCTACTATGTCACGGGGCGTATTTGGGTCCCACTTTATGGCGGTCTACGCGAACTTGTGATGGATGAAGCACACAAGTCTCGCTACTCGGTACATCCAGGATCGGACAAAATGTACCATGACATCAAAACTACTTATTGGTGGCCTAGCATGAAGGCCCACATCGCTACGTACGTTGGAAAGTGCTTGACCTGTGCAAGAGTCAAGGTTGAATATCAGAAACCAACTGGCCTACTTCAGCAGCCTAAGATACCTCAATGGAAATGGGAAGAAATTTCCATGGATTTCGTTACAGGCCTACCTAGATCCCAGCGTGGGAATGATACCATATGGGTGATTGTGGATCGACTCACCAAGTCTGCACTCTTCCTAGCTATAAAGGAAACGGATAAGTTCTCCACTCTCGCAGACGTCTATCTTAAAGAAGTTGTTTCGAGGCACGGGGTGCCCACATCTATCATTTCGGATCGCGATGCACGATTCACGTCAGAACTATGGCAAGCGATGCACAAATCTTTCGGCTCACGGTTAGACATGAGCACAACATATCATCCTCAGACGGATGGGCAGTCTGAGCGAACGATCCAAACTCTTGAAGACATGCTTCGGGCATGCGTTATTGATTTCGGCAACGGCTGGGAAAAGCACCTCCCTTTAGTGGAGTTCTCATACAATAATAGTTATCACACCAGCATACAAGCCGCTCCATTCGAGGCATTGTACGGGCGTAAATGCCGGTCACCTCTCTGTTGGGCAGAGGTGGGGGATAGTCAGATTACGGGTCCAGAGATTGTAGTGGACGCCACAGAGAAGATTGCACAGATAAGACAACGCATGGCGGCAGCACGCGACCGTCAGAAAGCCTACGCGGATAAGCGTAGAAAGCCATTGGAATTTTCAGGTCGGGGACCGGGTATTACTTAAAGTCTCACCCTGGAAGGGTGTAGTTCGTTTTGGCAAACGGGGCAAACTAAATCCGCGGTACGTCGGACCATTCGAAATCATAGAAAAGATCGGCAAGGTAGCCTACAGATTGAACCTACCAGCTGAACTCGGGGCAGTTCACAATGTCTTTCACGTGTCGAATCTGAAAAAGTGCCTATCAGATGAGACCCTTATCATTCCTTTCAAAGAACTCACTATCGACGAGCGGTTGCAGTTCGTCGAGGAACCAGTTGAAATCACGGACCGGGATGTGAAGGTCCTCAAAAACAAGAGAATCCCTCTTGTTCGAGTACGTTGGAACTCCAAACGTGGCCCAGAGTACACCTGGGAACGCGAAGACAGGATGACAGAAAAGTACCCCCAGTTATTCGGAACCAATGCAACCACTGCTGAGACTGAAGCTACTACTGCGGATGTGACACCCCAGGAAAACCAGTGAACGATTGAACTTACCTAGCTTCCTCAGTGAGTGCATACCAAATTTCGGGACGAAATTTCTTTTTAGTTGGGGATAATGTGACAACTCGTACTTTAGACTTATCTTGTAACGTTACGTGCTTATGTGAAAGTTTACTATTTAATGATTTTTATGAAATGTTATGTGCTTTATGTGTATTATGTGTGTATGTTATGTTATATGTTTGTATAACCCGGATCGCACAACACACACATAAACCGAACCGCACAAGCCCTTTGGGCCACACCTTGTAATCGAACAATAGGGCAGCCCATGTAAGGGCCGGCCCACCCCTCTAAACCGTGTAAACACCCATAGTTGGGGATTGGTAATCTCATTTGTTACAAAAACACTATCACACACAAAACCCTAGTTTTTCCTTCTCGTTGCTTGGAACCCGACGACACACACACACCCTTACAACCGAAGATCATTCCTTGTACGTATCATCCTTGTTCCTTCTCTAATCCGGTTAGTATGTTGTTTGTGTTCTCGAGTTGATGATGTTATGATTTCACGTTTTGTTCTAGCCGATTAGATTTGATTTTTGTTGATAATGATTATGACCTATGTGTTTTACATGATGTTTATGTGATGATGTTGATGTAAACCGATTGGATATATATGTTTGTTAATCGGCTACAAGCTCACATGAATCGGATGTATGTTAATATAAAAACCGATTGAATGTATATTCGGGTATCATGTCTTGTTGATTGAATGGGTTATTGTTATTGTTCATGTTTGGATTTAGAGTTCATGTGAACCGAAATGCTAGATATGTTGGTTTGATCAATTAGGGGCATGATAGGAAATTGATTAGTTGTTAATTGATATGTGATAATTGGAAACTTGGTTGTTGATTGATAATCATATAATTGGAAATCACTAAATGCTTGTAACCGAATAGCATAAAATCCGGGTGTTTAAACTAATCGCACAAGAGCACACACACAAGTTCAATCGCATAAGGTGCCTCAATCGCACAAGACCTTCTGATCGTACATGAGGTCCGAACGCACAAGCTGATCCGGCCGCACAAGAGGCCCTGATCGCACAAGGGTCTCCAAACGCACAAGCCCACACACAAACCGCACAAGTTGACTGTTTGTTGCTGGGCCGAGATCTTTATATAAATTTCTTAACATGTTGGGCCGGGTGCTATGTTGGGTTGGGCTAGTCTGGATCGCACAACTCAAAGGGTTCGCACAAGGTTAACCGAGTCGCACAAGTATGCTGAATCGCACAATGTCATTTATACGTTATTTATTGGGCCGAGTATGTGTATTTGATCCGTTATGATTATTGGGCTTGTTTTAGTGGAATCGCACAACCCGTTGTGCGATCCGCCTACTTGTGGGCCAATATTAATTGGGCTTCTTGATTTCATTACTTGATTGTTAAGTGTTGCCATGATCTTTACGTATTTGCTATGATATATATACGTGCATTACATGAAGTCAAAACCTGACTTGTGTGGTAACCCTGTTAGGACGTGGTTGACCACCCTTAGTTCAAGAGCCCTTTATTTGTGTATCTGCCGAGCAAACCAAGGTGAGTTCACACAGCCAAGGCATGGGATTCCCGGGTTGGGAATTGGGTTGGAATGTTTGATATGGAATGATTACTCGTACTTACGCAATCACTAGACTATAGACCATCGTCCTCAGGATAGTCAGGACACTTATGTAAAACCTACGTAAACTAGTATCTACCATTGTCTCCTGGGTCGGGAGGACACTTACGTAAATCCTACGTAAACTAATACCTACTACTGTCTTCCGGGTCGGAAGGACACTTACGTAAATCCTACGTAAATCCCACGCGTACCACTGTCCTCGGGGAAGGGCACTCACGTAAATCCTGCGTGACCTAGTACGTATTCCTGTTCTCGGATTAAGAAGAACACATGGTTGCAAATAGTCTAGTAGGTACCATAATGGGAATCCCCCATTATAGAGAATAAATGTGAGAATCCCTCACCAGTAGGATATGCTTGCATGGGAAGCCCCCACTAGATGAACATACGCATTATTAATATGAACTTACTTTCTGTGAACTCGCTCAACTAGTTGTTGATTATTCGCTGCATGCCTTGCAGGACCTTAGGTACATTATGGAGCTTGCACATGGAGGAGCAGGTCGTTGTGGGCAAATGGATCGTGATTACTTATGTCATTACATACATTAATACTTATGATTGGGTTTTTACATTAATGCTTCCGCTATACTTAACTATGTTGGTTTGATAAACACCTTTCGTATTGATGGATATTTATTACTATTTATTACATGTTCAATATGATTGGTGGCTTGATCCTGGTCAGTCACGCTCCTAAGCGGTGATACTCCGCAGGTGGATTTTGGGGGTGTGACACTCTTCGCCAGAAACTCGCAAAAATATTGTTGTGTTTGTACATATTTATTTACTACTTAATTTTTCTTGTCTTATTTTAAACAGTTTTGTCGTTTGGTGCATATCAGCACAACATTAGCGGTGATGTCGTTTGATAACATTCAAAGGATATTAAAATTGTTGTCTTTTATTTTATCAAAAATCCAAAAAGATTTTCAATTTAATATTATTTTTGATTAACTGATGTTGGTGCTCGATCCGATACCTGGCAAGCCGAGATACTTCATAAAACTAACCTTTGCAGAACTTCATAACGGACAATTTTTCAAAATGGTCAATTCTGAAAACCTCTAAATTTTTGAAGGGTTTAAATTGCAAATTCCCAAAATCCAAAGTGTTGGTGGAAATCTGATCCTTCGAGAAAGCAATGGCCCTCGAAAGATCAGATGGTCAATGAAAGTCAATGAAAGTCAATCATCTCAGTCGAAAGATGAATTGGTCAACGAAGGATTTGACCAATTTGATCTTTCGAGCTGATCAGACCTTGTTGAAAGATGGATAAGGTTGAAAGATATCCTTCGAGGATTCCCACAAATATCTGGTATCCTTCGATCCAGATCTTTCAAATATCTGGTATCTTTCGATCCAGATATGGATCCTTCGACCCAAAGCTGATCTTTCGAAACACCTTTTCATCTTTCGAAAGGTCATTGATCCTTCGAGATGGTTCGACTTTCGAGGTCAGAGTATAAAAGGTGTCATCTTCTTCATTTCAGCATAAAAGTTTCAAATTTCATCACTCAAAACTCTCTGTTTACCCTAAAACTCTGCCAAAATCAAAACAAGTTAAAATATCAGGATTTTTATATAACATTCGGTAGGATAATCCTGAATTTCTTAACAAACAACATTATGAAATCTTCATTTGATCATGTTATATTACCCTTTATTGTTCTTATTTTCAGTTTATGAAAATCATGGATAAAATGTGTTTTATATACAATGTGTTAATGTTGCAAGCATAGTGTTAGGTTTTGATGATCATCAGTTCTGTCCGGATGAAACATGGAATGGTTAAATCTTGATGTCAAGGGTTGTGGGTTTGGGTTAAACAGTGTCTTGTTTGGGTGTTTGGTCTAAATCGATTCATGTGTTTGTGGTTATTATCCGGGTTGTGTTTAGTGTCCGATTTGGTCTAAGATGTTGATGTTTTAAACGGATTTTAATGTTGTTGTTATCTGGTATAAAACATACTTGAAACCCACTTAAAACTGTTACCGGAAATTAAACTCAAAATGTTCACCGGAAAATCATCGATGAACAGTGTTGCCGGAAATCAACACGAAGGATGTTGATTCTCAACCTCGAAAGATGTGTTGCAAAATATCTTTCGAATTGAGACTCGAAAGATGTTAAGTTTCTCGAAAGATTCATCCTTCGATTGATCAGACCTTTCGAATGATCAAGATATCTTTCAAATTTATGACCTTTCGAAAGATGATCCTTCGATAAGGAATTTCATCCTTCGAGGAAAGTAACATCTTTCGAACAGTCTGTCATCCTTCGAGCCATGTTTCAATCCTTCGATGGCTAAATGGCATCCTTCGAGGATTCAACACTTAGAAATTTTTCAAGAAATTGAAATTTTTCTAAGTGTGAAATCCTTGTTGACTGTTTGACTGTTTTCTCATTACGTGTCACTGTTTTGATGTACAGAAATGGCACCGAAAGTAAAGAAGGAACGAGCAAAGCCAACGAAGAAGGAAAAATCTGAGGTTGAATCTATGACTGAACCTAGACATAACATGGCTGCTTATCTTCAACCAGAAGGCAAAATCAGTCCGGAATTCACGGGAATAATGGAGTATCTTCATCGCGCTCGTATCAATTATGCAATCACTACACAGCACACTGCTTATCAGTCTCATATCAAGGAGTTCTGGAATTCGGCTGTGGTTGAAACAGTGGATAACAAAGAAGTGGTTAGTGGATCAGTTGCTGAGAAACCTGTGGTGATTACAGAGAACACCACCAGAGCACGTTTGCAACTAGGAGATCAACCAGAAGATTCTACTTCTATTGATTTACAATGTCAGCGGGGCTTACTGATGAGGCTACGGTACAGCGATAACGTTCTTGCAAATCAGATCAACAAAGGGTTTATGCCGCTTCGATACAAGTTCTTATTGCATATCCTTATTCACTGCCTGAGCAACAAACGATCTGGATATGATCTGTCGCCGATTGAATTGACGGGATTGTTTACGGCTTTGATTCTGAACAAGCCGTTCAACATATCACGTTATATTTTCGACAATCTGAAAGAAAATGCTCGAAGGCCACTCCCGTCAGCAACTCAACGAACATCTACCAAGTTTTGGCTATATCCTAGATTCTTGCAGATGATGATTGATGATCAGATTTCTGATCTTCCTAAAGCTGAAGCAGATGTTCTACCTGTCAATCCTATGAACGAGCGTACACTCCTGATCTTCAAGTCCATGTCCAAGTATAAGGAATCGGATCCAATTAGAAAGCTTATTGGTCATCTCGATGTTCCGACTTACGAGGCACCGCAGAACAACAAATGGCGTCGAGATGCGAGTGATTCTGATGATGAAGAGCCAAGGTTAATCGCTTTGGCTAACACGCAGCTCGGGGCTAAGCACGGAATCAAAGCATCAAGCAAGAGATCTGCTGGCAGTTCTAGTGCTGCAACACATGTTGAAGTTGATGTTAATGTTGCTGCAGAAGAAGTTCAGGGTGTATTCATTGAATCTGATGTCCGTAGTAATGTGGTTGGTTCTACGGCTGGTGAGACTGGTGGTACTGTAGTTGGTGAGACAGGCGGTAGTGCAGGTGGAGATGGTGGCCCTGCAAGTCAGTCAGGCGATGTTGCGACTGAAAAAGGTAAAGGAAAGGCAGATGAGCCGAGGAGATTGGTGGATGTAAGTAGTTCATCTTCTGAAGATGAAGGCGGTTCTGGTAATGGTGGTTCGTCTTCTGAGGATGATAATCCTCCTCCACCTGGGATGCGTAAGGTCTATGATAATCGCGGGAATCTCCGTGGTCTTGAACGAATAGAGAAGACGGCTAGAACCGGAGAATCTGACAAAGATGAGGATTATATCCCTGCCGCTCCTGGTTTGATTAGAAAAAGGAAAGCAAAAAGACAGGGTATTCGTGCTTCAAAGAAAACTGCTGATGATGCTCCTATTCCTGTTTCTATTCAGCATTCAATGGCTCCTGAGCAACAGCTACCTCCTGTTAGTGATCAATTGACTGCATCAGAGATGCTGGAGCTGATGTCTTCTTCTCAGACGTCTTCTGGGACGCGCACGGTGACTGTTGATCAACAGCCGCCTGCAACTCCCGTCTCAGGTACACATGTCCGACCTCCTCTTGTTATTACTGGTCCAACAGGTGCTTCTGGTCAGGCTGGTCAGTCTGGCTCCTCAGGACCTGAGCCTTCGCGACCGACTCTGGCAGAGACTTTGTCTGTTTTATCTGAAGCTGAAAAGATTCAATTCCTGATCGAACAAGTCAGTGAATTGGGTTCCATAGTCGGTCGGCATACAAAAACGATTGAAGAGTATCGTGTGCAGCGAACACAGGATGTGGTGGCACACAACACGCTGGTTTCAATTGTTAATGCTCAGAATCTCAAGATTAAGGAACAGGCCCTAGAAATTGAAAGGTTGAAGGAAGCGAACAGAGCTCGTGACAGGGAGGTCGAAATAATGAAAGGGCATAGTTCTGTGTTGGAGAATGAGGCAAAAGCGTTAAGGCAGAAGCATGAAGAGCTGTCAGAGCGCTATAAAAATCGCGATGATCGATTAATAGAAGGCTTCAAGCCTGTTCAAGGAAATTTCAAGAAGTTGGAACACAAAGTAGGTACGCTGTGGAATGAAAGGTGCAAAGCATTAGACATCGTTCCCTCAAAGCGTGGCGATGACAAAGACGATGATGCAGCAAATCCTGATCAACCAGCTGCCTCAGGTTCCGGTGCAACTGCATCCGGTGCTGCAGGTGGGTCTGATACATCTCAAGCTGCTCCTACTGCTCCTTCAACAGCTACTACTGGCCCATCTGAGCAGACCGAAACGCTAGAAACTTCGACAGGGCTTGAACATGTTAGTCTGGAACCAGAAGCGTTTGCAGATCTCCCTGAATCCTCAGCTGTTCATCAGTATCATCCAGTCACGGGTGAACTGTTAGAAGAGGGAGAACATGTTACCGAAATGTCTGATGAACGGGTACTGGCTCTGAAAGAGTTGGATGAAGTTGATGTGAACATGATTGATGCCACTCCATTGGTTTCGGACCAAACCGATTTCTCTATAATTGATGAAATCTTCATCGGTTCGGATCCGGAACGTCCTGTCTATGTTGGGCAAGATAATGAGGAGTTTAATGCTCTTGATGATGAGTATGTGGCAGAAAAGACAGCAGAATTTGCCAATCTTTCTTCAGATTCTCCTACAGCTCAAGAAAACCGTGAGAAGACTGTGAACGAATGGCGAGCGGATTTCCTAGCTAGGAATCCTCCTCCGCTCGCTCCGTTGGATCAGGTTAATTACATGAGTCTGGAAAAGAATCAGGCTCGGGGTCGTATTATTAGTTGGATGTTCATTAAGGAACTTCACTGCATGGTTGTGAAGCGAGAATGCGGTCTTCAGTACTTCAGGTCTCTTCTCAGCATTCTGTCACTTCCTTACTATGATGTTGCAGTTTTGGCTCAACTAAATGTTATTAATCGAGTCGAAGAAAAGATGTTGGATCTGTTTGCAAAGAAAATCAGGTTGGAAAGAAGAAGGGGTTGGAAGGATCCGCTATACAAGCCGCAGTTTCCTCGATACGAGCAGATCAGGTTTACGCTTGATCCAGAAACCAACACTGCTCGCTATCGTTTGGTTTATGATCCTCCAAAGTTGATGAAGAAGATACCTTTGTTGAAAATGAAGACGGATTTTCTGGGGAACTTTCGTTGCTGGGTTTATGATGCGGATACTGGAGAAGCCGTGATCTTATTCCGAGATAGTCAAGAGAACTTTCGAATAATAGATCCGATGTGGATTACTAACATGTCCAGGTCGGATATTATTATTCTTAAGGATCACGAGATCAACTACCTGGTTAGAGATCGTGAACAAGCAATGAAGTTTCAGAAGATGGACTTGTACTGCTTCAATCTACTGGTTAATGCGGGAAGTGCATGGTCATCGCATCACTTGACAGTTGAAAGGACGTCCGAGACTTAAAGACACGAAGATCGAGACAAAGCTACAGCCAAGGGGGAGTTTGTTGGTGCACTTATGTCTGTACTTTGTCTGTATTTTGTAATTATATAAAACGATGTCTTTGTTAGTCTTGTTTACGTCTTTTGTTGGTTTGTATATGTGTTTGAATGTAAGTTTGACCAAGTCAACCATCCTCCTGGTTTGACTTGGCCAAACAGTCAACACTTAGTTTGTAACATATGTTGTGTCGAAGGATGTCATCGAAGGATTTGAACATATCCTTCGATGACCTCGAAGGATAACCTTCGATGGATACAAATGGACCTCGATGGATATACCATCCTTCGAGGTATATGTGGATCCTTCGGAAGGTTTCTGGTCGATAGATGATCTTTCGACAGACATTCTGATCCATCGACACAATCTATCTGTTATGGGTATATATACCCATGTATGGGTTCATTTCACAGTAAGACATTAGTAAGACATCCGATAGACATTGTGAGTGAACCAGGTCTTGTAGAGAGCATTTTCAGTTTGGTCAAGGGCTGTAACCGTGTCCACTGAAATACAAGAGAAAACTTTGATATCTTGTGTGTCTACTCTTTCTCTTTGTAGCTTTTGTTCTCATCTAAACTATCGGTTTGCATTCTAGCTTGGATTCCGCACTTGCTAGAGTGTTAAACATAACAAGGATAAGGTTTAACCTCAACCTCCGGGGGACCTACAATTATAGTTAATTATCTTGGATGATTAGTATGTGGTTAGTTGAGATATTTGCAAAAAGAAGCTTAATTAATCATGTATTAGTAGACTTTGAACTTGTTTAACTAGTTTAACTTGTTTAAGATGTTTGCACCATGGTACTAGAAATGGTTAGTGGTTTAATAAGGGGTCATTAATGTTAATAAAAAAAGCTTTCCCTCACCGAAGGACCTTAACAGGTTAAATGGTGTTGTTATGAATTCTTGACATAAGTTGTTAGCTTAGTTAGTAGTTTAGGCCATAATTGCTTACTTGGTGAATTTATGTTCAAGATTTGTAAAATGAACTCGGTTGTGATGTAATCTAGTTTATGCTTGTCTCGGTGGTTACATTATGTTTATCGGTGTCACTTTCCTTGATTAAGTGAAGTTAGAAAACTCCTAACGGATGACTAGCTTTTCTTTAGGGGATTTTCATAGACATTTGTCAGTTGGGCGTTAAATAACAATTTTAGGTGGTTAAAGTGTGTTTATCGTTTCAGCTTTCCAAAGAGTTGTCATGTTAGTATTCCCGAAAGGGATACTAATTGTCTTGAAAAAATGGAAAATTGACCAAGTGTTTTAAGTGACAAAACCGACTTAGTTCACATACTTTGGTTGTGCATAAAGCAAGGCTATATATTTATTTTCATATTTGGAGTCTATTATGTTTTTAAAAATATTTGTTTAGTCTTATTTTAGTTTTTAGAAAATCACCCACTTATCTTTCTAATGGTAATTTAATGACAAAGGTTTAGTATTATTCCTCCGCCCACATCCTTGGATCGATACTTGGTTCTTACCGATACTTTACTACATATATGACGGGGTACATTTACCCTTTCGTGTGTGTTTTAATGTTGAAGTATAAATCATTTTTATAAATTTAAAACCGAATCGTGTGTAAAATTCATTGTAAAAATATGTATATACGCACACACGTCAAGTATTATACTCCGCAAAGAACCAAGTCGGGAAGAGCCGCCATTAGAGAGTTCCAACAACTTCCGGGTGAGTTGTTCTTTGAGTCATGGAAGCGGTTTAACCAATTTATCCGTAATTGTCCCCATCATGGTATTCCTAGACGGGAACTAATTACCGCTTTCCATGATGGGATATCCAATGAAGATAGGCGAGACATCAAGGCCACAATGGGTGGCACTTTTCTAAGGAATCATGTGGATGTGGATTGGGATTCTTTGGATATTGTAGCAGTCGATTTGAAAAGGAAAGCCCAATCTGATAGAGGAAAGAAATATCCAATCCCTACATCAACAGGTATGGGAGCCTCTACAGCTTGGGTGGCTCAGTTAGAGAGAGAGAGAGAGAGAGAGAGAGAGAGAGAAAGGACGCTTTAGAACGCCAATTAGCAAGATTTAAAGGCCTTGGTGGAAAAGACTCGATACATGCTGCTCAGTCTTATCCAGTGTGTGATTCGTGTGGGGAAATAGGCCATGCTATGAGAGATTGCCTGGACCAGTTCATAGGACCTGAAGAAGAGGTTAACCAGGTCTATGGTGATCAGCAAAGATTTGACATGAATTCAAACACATATCATCCATGTTTAAGGAATCACCTTAACATAGCTTAAATATGGTAATAGTGCTAATCAATCTAATCCTAATTTTCAGGTACCTACTCAAGGAGGTCAGCCATATCAAAATAGACAGCCTGGTTACAACAACCAAAGTTTCAATCAAATGAGCAATCAACAGAGTTCAAACCAAGGAAGATTAAGCGGTCCAACTAAAAGGTCGAACAATGAGATGATGGAAATTCTGAAGCAAATAAAAAAGGGTCAAGAAGTTCAGTCTAAGGCTTATCAAGTCTTAGAAAACAAGTTGCTCAGTTGGCGGCCGAGGTGGCTCAAGGAAGAAGAGATCCAGGGAAGCTACCGAGTTATACTACAAAGAATCCTCAACATCACGCAAGAGTTAACTCTGTAAGTATCCTTCCCAAATCTAAGATTGTTGATACAGGTCTTACATCTTTGTCTTAAGTAGTTGTAGGTGTATGATAGGAGATAGATGAAGGAGAGGAAAGTGAGCTAGAGGCACTGCTCGTTCCAGTTAAAGTGGGAAAGTTGAAGATCTATAGAGCGTTATTGGATTATGGGGCGAGTATGAGTGTTTTGTGTGACAACTCGAATTTCCAAGATTTCTATTTCGCATTTATTGCACGTTCATTGTTTGTGTAGTTAATTATTTGTGCGATTAGTTGCTATGAAATTGTATACGTTTTAATACAATGAAGTGTATTGTGTGATTTGTGTATGGTTGTTTGTTAATTTAGAAAGACTTGTCAAATAGGTGAACTTGGTGGTGGAACTGTGAAATTGATGTGAGATGGTGTACTATTGTAAAATATAATAATTAAGGGTGTGTAGAGTTATTAGTGAAACTTATATGATACTTAACCCTAATTCTTCACTAAACCTCACACAAGAAACAAGGCACGTACTTTCATTCTTTGGTTTTCTCTGGCAATCATCACATCATCATTGACAAGCTATTCATCACTTTCGATTCTACATTTTTCTCTAGAATCGACACAAGGTAAATGCTTATTGTTTAATTGATTGTTGATTGTATCAATTCTTGAATGTGTGATTCATAGAAACCCTAATTTTATATGTGATAGTTCTGCGTTTGATTGAGTTTGATTGTGGTAAATGGTTTATGATCGACTGTGAAATCCGTTGTGCAAATTACCTGCTGAATGTTAAGTTGACTGTGATGATAGAAGGATTGAATATTGATTTGATTTCTGCAAAGCAATGAAATTAGGGTTCTGGATCATGTGGGAACGTAACTGTTACAATTTCAATGAACGTATGATTGAATGTTTTGTCTGAGTTTAAATTGAAAACTATATGGTCCGAGCTTTGAAGTAATACTAGGGTCCGAATTTTAATGGCATTATGTTGTCTGAACTTTAATATAAGGTGCATGTTCGAGTTCTTTGTATGCAAGGGGTGGGTGTCCGACTTTTGGCAAGGGACTATGTGTCCGAGTTTTATAAAATGCCTAAGGGTCCGAGCTTTAAGTGATGTAATCTAGTCCGACATTCATGTATGTTAGTTAGGTCCGAATTTGTATAACATGTCTGGTCCAAGTTTTACTTTATAAGGACATGGTCCGACTTTCTTTGAATGTAAGGGCCTAGTCCGACCTTTGTGAAAGGAATGGGGGTCCGAGTTTTGCAAACAGGAGATGGGGTCCGAGTTTTAACCCCCATACCCCCTTGTCCGATGTTTAAGCACTTGAAAGGAGTCAGAGCTTCTTAATTGCATGCGTTGTCCGAGTTTTGGCCCCAACCCCTGTCCGACTTTTGAACAGGGAACCCCCCCCTCACTTCTTGTCTGAGTTTTAGATAGGGCAAGGCTTTGTGTGATGATAAATTGAAACTAGGAATGTATGCTATAACATGTTGAATCTGTTAAGATGTGAAGGTTACTTTGCTAAGCCACAAACACTGTTAAATATGATATGTTAAATGTGATTGACTCCGTATGATAACCACGTTGCGTGAATTAACTGTAATACGGTCCTGATTAACTCTGATGCGCATGTGAACTATGCAAAGTGTATTAATCCAGCTATGCGCGGATGTTATTGTTAGATTAATTTGAGAAAGCCTTGATGAGAAACAGGGATCGTACTAATGTGATTAACTGACGTATGATGCATGATATCGATTGTCGAACATACTCTGTGGTATTAATTGCATATGAAACATTACGAACATGAACTGATCAAGTATACGTGCTTACTATAGGATTTGATTGAATAATTGCTAGCACATAATTAAGCATACCGAGCAAACCAAGGTGAGTTCACACCCTTACTAAGGCATGGGATTCCCAGGGTTGGGAATGGGATTGAAGGAATAAGGTTGAATAGATTCATACTGACACTACCACTAGACTACCATACCAGCGTCCTCGGTTGTGCAGGACACATACGTAAACCTACGTATGCTTATACTACTTACTGTCCTCGGTTGTGCAGGACACATACGTAAACCAACGTACGCTTATACTACTTACTGTCCTCGGTTGTGCAGGACACATGCGTAAAGCTCACATATGCATATGCTTCTTACTGTCCTCGGTTGTGCAGGACCCCTACGTAAAATCTACGTATACTTATACTTACTACTATCCTCGGTTGTGAAGGATACTCACGTAAAACCTACGTGTATTTATACTTACTACTATCCTCGGTTGTGAAGGATACTTACATAAACCTACGTAAAGCTTGTACGTACTACTGTTCTCGGTTGTGAAGAACACTTATGATTACGAATAGTCTAGTGGTTATACAACATGGGAAGCCCCCCACCAATAGAACGTACTTTCGGCCCAGTAGAGCCACATGTTACGAACGAACTTACTATTACGCATTCACTTTCTGTGAACTCGCTCAACTAGTTGTTGATCCTCTGTTACATGCCTTGCAGGTCGTTAGATACATGGAGCTTGCACAGGGAGGAGCTGGTCATTGTGGGATTGGATCATGATTGTCTTGATAAACACTTTATGACATTTGATACTTTATTATGATGGGTTTTATTTACACGCTTCCGCTAAACAATGATAACTTACTTATGTTTTGGAACACCTTTCATATGGATTTGGTTTGGTTTAATGGCAATTACTTTTACTATATATATATATATTGTTCTATATGATTGGTGGCTTGATCCTGGTCAGTCACGCTCCCAAGCGGTGATACTCCGCAGGTGGATTTTGGGGGTGTGACAGATTGGTATCAGAGCCATTGATTATAGAGAACTTGGTTTTAATACGGGGAAACATTTTTATTAAAACCAGACTATAACACAAACAGTGCTCTCAACGATCCACAACGACGCTTCGCTCCACGTGCAAGACTCAACATACTAGGTAATAAGGTTTATGTTTATTGCCTACATGCTAGAACTGCATAGAACTTTGCTCGTGGTATGCTTAGATTACATTACTCACTACTTGTTATTGCTTGAGAACACCTACGTGCTTACACTCTTCTGTCATCGCACTACTCGCGAACCCCTCTCACTTACGTTACATTTGCTATGAAGATCATGTCTAGACGTGTTAACATGACTCAAGCCCAGTTGACGGCTCTCATTCACGAACAAGTTGCTGCGGCGCTTGCAGCCGCACGAGAAGGAGGTATAACCTGCTATTCCAAACCTATCCTAGGATGTTAGACCCTACTCTCGTGACCAAACTCTCGCGCTTAACCTTGACCTATCTTTCTCGTGCAACGGGTCAGAATGCACAGCAACCTGCCTGCACATTCAAGAACTTCATGGACTGTCGTCCAAGCACATTCAGTGGCACAGAAGGAGTAGTGGGACTACTCCATTGGTTTGGGAAGCTCGAGTCAGTATTCGAGATGTGTGAATGCCCTGAGGCTCGCAGGGTCAAGTACACCACTGGTACTTTGGAAGGAATCGCGCTAACCTGGTGGAACGCGCAAGTACAGATACTAGGGTTGGCAGCTGCTAACGCCACCCTCTGGAACGAATTCAAAGAACACATTAAAATGGAATACTGCACGCGTGATGACATCCAAAAGTTGGAAGTGGAGCTTTACCATTTGAAAATGACGGGGTCAGAAATTGAAGCTTATACGAAACGGTCGAACGAACTGGCCATCTTGTGTCCAACCATGGTGGACCCTCCAAGCAAGCGTATCGATTTGTACCTCAAGGGTCTAGCCTCAGAGATTCAGAGCCATGCTACATCGGCTAACCTCGACAATATCCAAGACATTCAGCGTCTTGCTCATCGCCTCACAGATCAGGCAGTGGAACAGAACAAGCTGCCTAGACGCATTGGTGCTACTACTACTACTTCTGCTATTCCCAGTGACAACAAGAGAAGGTGGGATGGAACCTTCAGCAAGGGTTCAACTTCAGTTCAGTCTCAGGCACGGCAGCGAAAGATTGATGACTATCAGAGCACTGGTCAGCAATCTTCTGGTAGTCAAGGGTTGTAACCTCGTCTTAGTTGGTCAGACATTCTCCATCAACCTCATTCCCTAGTCTTGGGTAGTTTCGACATCGTCATTGGGATGGATTGGTTATCCCAACAGCAAGTGGAGATCCTATGCAAAAAGAAGATTGTTTGTATTCCCCGTTCTGGTCAAGAACCTCTCGAAATTCAAGGCGACAAGAGTGGTGCTGTAGTGGGCATCATCTCCTTCCTTAAGGCCCAGAAGTGTTTGTGAAAGGGCCACACTGCTATGTTAGCACTTGTTACTGACGCATCATTGAGAGAGAAGAGAATAGAGGACATTCCAGTTGTACGTGATTTTCCTCAAGTGTCTCCTGAAGATTTACCTGCGCCAGGTCGAGTTTCAAATCGAGCTAGCTCCAGGAGCAGCACCAATAGCCCGCGCACCGTATCGTTGGAGCAACTGAACTGGAAGAACTGTCGAAGCAACTACAAGAGCTCTTGGATAAGGGCTCCACTCGTCCAAACTCTTCTCCTTGGGGAGCTCCAGTATTATTCGTGAAAAAGAAGGATGGCACTTTCAGGATGTGCATAGACTACCGCGAACTGAACAAGGTCATCGTGAAGAACCGCTACCCTCTTCCACGTATTGACGACTTATTCGACTAGTTGCAAGGGTCGAGTTACTATTCCAAGATTGATCTAAGGTCAGGATATCATCAGCTGAAAGTCCGGGATGAGGACGTCTCCAAGACAACATTCAGAACTCGCTACGGTCACTACGAGTTTCTAGTCATGCCATTTGGGCTTACGAACGCGCCTGCAGTTTTCATGGATCTAATGAACAGGGTGTGCAAACCCTATCTTGACAAGTTCGTCATCATTTTCATCGACGACATCCTGATCTACTCCAAGAGTCAGGAGGAACACGAGCAACATTTACGTCTTATCTTGGAACTTCTTCGAAAGGAACAACTGTACGCCAAGTTTTCAAAATGCGACTTCTGGCTTCGTGAAGTCCACTTCTTAGGCCATGTGGTGAACAGGGATGGGATTCATGTCGATCCATCCAAGGTAGATTCGATCAGGAACTGGCCTGCACCGCGTACACCAACGGAAATACGCCAATTCTTGGGTTTGGCGGGGTATTACAGACGATTCATTAAAGACTTTTCGAAGATCGCACAGCCGCTTACGCTACTGACACAGAAAGGTGTCACCTACCGTTGGGGAGATTCCCAGGAAACCGCTTTCCAGTACCTAAAGGATAGGCTTTGCAGCGCACCTATTCTCTCATTGCCAGAGGGCACGGATGATTTTGTGGTCTATTGTGACGCGTCGATACAGGGACTTGGTTGTGTATTGATGCAGCGGGATAAGGTTATTGCTTACGCTTCTCGTCAACTCAAGGTTCACGAACGGAACTACACGACGCACGATTTAGAGCTGGGAGCTGTTGTTTTCGCGCTCAAGATATGGCGACACTACCTGTACGGTACCAAGTGCACAATTTACACCGATCACAGGAGTCTCGAGCATATCTTCAAGCAGAAGGATTTGAACATGCGTCAACGACGATGGGTCGAGTTACTCAACGATTACGAATGCGCCATCAAGTACCATCCAGGCAAGGCCAATGTTGTGGCTGACGCTCTCAGTCGAAAAGACACTATACCTAGACGCGTACGAGCCTTGCAGCTCACTATTCAGTCCAGTCTTCCTGCACAGATACGAACTGCTCAGATGGAAGCATTAAAGCCCGAAAACGTCAAAGCTGAAGCCTTACGCGGCTCAAGGCAACGAATGGAACAAAAGGAAGACGGCGCCTACTATGTAACGGGGCGTATTTGGGTCCCACTATATGGAGGTTTACGAGAACTTGTGATGGATGAAGCTCATAAGTCTCGCTACTCGGTACATCCAGGTTCGGATAAAATGTATCACGACATCAGAACTACATATTGGTGGCCTAGCATGAAGGCCCACATTGCAGCTTACGTCGGCAAATGTTTGACTTGTGCGAGAGTCAAGACAGAGTATCAGAAACCCTCAGGCCTACTTCAGCAGCCCAAGATACCGCAATGGAAATGGGAAGAAATTTCCATGGATTTTGTTACAGGCCTACCCAGATCCCAGCGTGGGAATGATACTATATGGGTGATCGTGGATCGACTCACCAAGTCTGCACACTTCCTGGCTATTAAGGAAACGGATAAGTTCTCCACTCTCGCAGACGTTTATCTTAAAGAAGTTGTTTCAAGGCACGGGGTGCCCACCTCCATCATTTCGGATCGGGATGCACGATTCACGTCAGAGCTATGGCAAGCGATGCACAAATCTTTCGGCTCACGATTAGACATGAGCACAGCATATCATCCTCAGACGGATGGGCAGTCTAAGCGAACGATCCAGACTCTTGAAGACATGCTTCGGGCATGTGTTATTGATTTCGGCAACGGCTGGGAAAGGCATCTCCCTTTGGTGGAGTTTTCTTATAATAACAGTTATCACACCAGCATACAAGCCGCTCCATTCGAGGCATTGTACGGACGTAAATGCCGGTCACCTCTCTGTTGGGCAGAGGTGGGGGATAGTCAGATCACGGGTCCAGAGATTGTAGTGGACGCCACGGAAAAGATTGCCCAGTTACGACAACGCATGGCGGCAGCACGCGACCGTCAGAAAGCCTACGCGGATAAGCGTAGAAAACCGTTGGAATTTCAGGTCGGGGACCGGGTTTTACTTAAAGTCTCACCCTGGAAGGGTGTGGTTCGTTTTGGCAAACGGGGCAAACTAAATCCGCGGTATGTCGGACCGTTTGAGATCATTGAGAAAATAGGCAAAGTGGCCTACAAGCTAAACCTACCAGCTGAACTCGGTGCAGTTCACAATGTATTTCACGTGTCGAATCTGAAGAAGTGCCTGTCAGATGAGACCCTCATAGTTCCTTTTAAGGAACTCACTATCGACGAGCGGTTGCAGTTCGTCGAGGAGCCAGTTGAAATCACGGACCGGGATGTTAAGGTCCTCAAAAGCAAGAGAATCCCTCTTGTTCGAGTTCGTTGGAACTCCCGACGTGGCCCAGAGTACACCTGGGAACGTGAAGACCAAATGCAAGAAAAGTACCCCCAGTTATTCGAAAACCGTGCAACCACTACTGAGACTGAAGCTACTACTGCGGAATTTCGGGACGAAATTCCAAATCAACGGGGGGATGATGTGACACCCCAGGAAAATCAGTAAACGATACAACTTACCTAGCTTCCTCAGTAACCGCATGCTAAATTTCGGGACGAAATTTCTTTCAAGTTGGGGATAATGTGACAACTCGAATTTCCAAGATTTCTATTTCGCATTTATTGCACGTTCATTGTTTGTGTAGTTAATTATTTATGCGATTAGTTGCTTTGAAATTGTATACGTTTTAATACAATGAAGTGTATTGTGTGATTTGTGTATGGTTGTTTGTTAATTTAGAAAGACTTGTCAAATAGGTGAACTTGGTGGTGGAACTGTGAAATTGATGTGAGATGGTGTACTATTGTAAAATATAATAATTAAGGGTGTGTAGAGTTATCAGTGAAACTTATATGATACTTAACCCTAATTCTTCACTAAACCTCACACAAGAAACAAGGCACGTACTTTCATTCTTTGGTTTTCTCTGGCAATCATCACATCATCATTGACAAGCTATTCATCACTTTCGATTCTACATTTTTCTCTAGAATCGACACAAGGTAAATGCTTATTGTTTAATTGATTGTTGATTGTATCAATTCTTGAATGTGTGATTCATAGAAACCCTAATTCTATATGTGATAGTTCTGCGTTTGATTGAGTTTGATTGTGGTAAATGGTTTATGATCGACTGTGAAATCCGTTGTGCAAATTACCTGCTGAATGTTAACTTGACTGTGATGATAGAAGGATTGAATATTGATTTGATTTCTGCAAAGCAATGAAATTAGGGTTCTGGATCATGTGGGAACGTAACTGTTACAATTTCAATGAACGTATGATTGAATGTTTTGTCTGAGTTTAAATTGAAAACTATATGGTCTGAGCTTTGAAGTAATACTAGGGTCTGAATTTTAATGGCATTGTGTTGTCTGAACTTTAATATAAGGTGCATGTCCGAGTTCTTTGTATGCAAGGGGTAGGTGTCCGACTTTTGGCAAGGGACTATGTGTCCGAGTTTTATAAAATGCCTAAGGGTCCGAGCTTTAAGTGATGTAATCTAGTCCGACATTCATGTATGTTAGTTAGGTCCGAATTTGTATAACATGTCTGGTCCGAGTTTTACTTTATAAGGACATGGTCCGACTTTCTTTGAATGTAAGGGCCTAGTCCGACCTTTGTGAAAGGAATAGGGGTCCGAGTTTTGCAAACAGGAGATGGGGTCCGAGTTTTAACCCCCATACCCCCTTGTCCGATGTTTAAGCACTTGAAAGGAGTCCGAGCTTCTTAATTGCATGCGTTGTCCGAGTTTTGGCCCCAACCCCTGTCCGACTTTTGAACAGGGAACCCCCCCCCTCACTTCTTGTCTGAGTTTTAGATAGGGCAAGGCTTTGTGTGATGATAAATTGAAACTAGGAATGTATGCTATAACATGTTGAATCTGTTAAGATGTGAAGGTTACTTTGCTAAGCCACAAACACTGTTAAATATGATATGTTAAATGTGATTGACTCTGTATGATAACCACGTTGCGTGAATTAACTGTAATACGGTCCTGATTAACTCTGATGCGCATGTGAACTATGCATAGTGTATTAATCCAGCTATGCGCGGATGTTATTGTTAGATTAATTTGAGAAAGCCTTGATGAGAAACAGGGATCGTACTAATGTGATTAACTGACGTATGATGCATGATATCGATTGTCGAACATACTCTGTGGTATTAATTGCATATGAAACATTACGAACATGAACTGATCAAGTATACGTGCTTACTATAGGATTTGATTGAATAATTGCTAGCACATAATTAAGCATACCGAGCAAACCAAGGTGAGTTCACACCCTTACTAAGGCATGGGATTCCCAGGGTTGGGAATGGGATTGAAGGAATAAGGTTGAATAGATTCATACTGACACTACCACTAGACTACCATACCAGCGTCCTCGGTTGTGCAGGACACATACGTAAACCTACGTATGCTTATACTACTTACTGTCCTCGGTTGTGCAGGACACATACGTAAACCAACGTATGCTTATACTACTTACTGTCCTCGGTTGTGCAGGACACATTCGTAAAGCTCACATATGCATATGCTTCTTACTGTCCTCGGTTGTGCAGGACCCCTACGTAAAATCTACGTATACTTATACTTACTACTATCCTCGGTTGTGAAGGATACTCACGTAAAACCTACGTGTATTTATAATTACTACTATCCTCGGTTGTGAAGGATACTTACGTAAACCTACGTAAAGCTTGTACGTACTACTGTTCTCGGTTGTGAAGAACACTTATGATTACGAATAGTCTAGTGGTTATACAACATGGGAAGCCCCCCACCAATAGAACGTACTTTCAGCCCAGTAGAGCCACATGTTACGAACGAACTTACTATTACGCATTTACTTTCTGTGAACTCGCTCAACTAGTTGTTGATCCTCTGTTACATGCCTTGCAGGTCGTTAGATACATGGAGCTTGCACAGGGAGGAGCTGGTCGTTGTGGGATTGGATCATGATTGTCTTGATAAACACTTTATGACATTTGATACTTTATTATGATGGGTTTTATTTACACGCTTCCGCTAAACAATGATAACTTACTTATGTTTTGGAACACCTTTCATATGGATTTGGTTTGGTTTAATGGCAATTACTTTTACTATATATATGTTGTTCTATATGATTGGTGGCTTGATCCTGGTCAGTCACGCTCCCAAGCGGTGATACTCCGCAGGTGGATTTTGGGGGTGTGACATTTTGCCCGGAAGCTTATATGACCAGTATGATTTTGGTCCTCTGCATGCTTTTGATAAGAATGTAGTGTTGGCGGATGACACTAGGAAACAACCTCGTGGGGTAGTTAAGGATGTAATTATCCAGTTAGGTGAGCTCTTTTACCTGGTAGATTTTGTGGTACTAGACTATGCACCTACAAGGACAAATGAGCAACAAAAAGTGATTCTAGGACGTCCATTCTTGCACACCGCCAATGCTTAAATCAACTGTAGAGATGGATTAATCTCCATGAGCTCTGAAAATAATAAGCTATTCTTTAATGTTTTCTCAAAATCCATTACTTACGAGGTTCTTGATAATTTGTGTGAAGCAGTTGCTATTAACGAGTTTGTTCTGCCATACACTTCATGTGTGTGTGAGGACACATTAGATGAGAAAAGTTGTTAGTACCGGTTTGAATCCGAAACGATCGCGTATGACACGTTCAACGTGCGGAATCCGTGAACGTGAACGACCGAAACACACGAGACGTACTCAATCTGTGATTCTATAGAAATGTATGAAAATGTACAAGCAACACGAATCACCTTTTGCCTTTCTTTCTCTACTTTCTCTCTCTAGCTTCTCTCTCTAACCTCTAACCTTCAAAGCTCCAAATGGCAAAAGTTCCAAAAGTTCTAAACTCTAAGCCCTAGAGTTCTATTTATAGGCCAAGGGGCTTAATGAGGAATCTCACTAATTACTGAAATGCCACCTTGCCATTTCTCTAAATATAACACTAAAGGCACTAGAATTCTTCTGTTTCTGCTACGAACGGAATTGACGGAGGCGATAGACATTACTGCACTAACAGACTCCCCCTTGGATATTGCCGTAGTCACTCCGTAATCAAACTCGTAGCGACTTTTCTTTCTCTCTTTCTTGAGTCCTCTTTAAGCTTTAACACGTATTTAGCAACATAGACTCCCTCTTGCTCGAACAGAATCCCGGTGGATCTGTCTTCAGCTTCAACTCCCCATTTCGGTAAACTCTTCAGGCTCCCCCTTTCGTCAAGCTTCCGTGCTTTTGGGATCGACACCTGGCTTTCCAGTTACAAGCTCTTCCAGGAATGATACCTGGCTCCTTACACGCTTCCGTTTGCGTTGAGCTCGTCCTCAGACTCCCCCTTAGACTCGGCTTTCGAGATCGTAGTCTGGAATAACATCTGCAACACTCATACGTTTATAAGTGACAATGTTTTGAAATTGTCTAGAAATCGTATTCTGGCTCTTTTAAACTTTCTAAATCAAGATCCTGACTTTAAAGATATAAAAATATGAATATATCCAGGATTATCTTGACTCTCTCCCCCTATCAAAAAGCTTCATAGAATTGGCAGTATTTAAGAATCCAACATCGAAAACTGACTCTCTTACAACAGATTTTAACAATATGAGCATCCAAATCCTTCACGGTTAATCATCCAAGTCCAAATTAATGACCTTGGAGATGTCACAAACTCTTTTTGATTTTGCGATTTTAAGGTTTCAAGTTTCAAATTAATGAACTTGTTTTATTATCAGAAACACGATCAGCTTACTTAGATTTTGAAACTCAGCACTCATACATCGGTTGTCGAAAAATAAAGCAGAATCAAAAATATTTTTGTATTTTTCTAAAAATATAAAGCAGTAAAGAAATATGTACAAACATATTTACAGATAATATTTTTTTTTGAGTATGTGTCAGAGGATCATATCAGTTTTTGACAAATCACAAGTACCGTTGAGCTTAGTTACACATTAAGAATTAAACAATTCACTTAGATTGTCGATATACTGATCCACTTAAATTTTCACACAAATTTCAACTGATTCAGGATACGAATTAGATGTTTTGAGAACTTAAACTTATTCATGTGTCCCACCTCTTGAATATACTCCCGTATCCAGAATCTCAATATTCAGTCTTACAGGTGAGTATACTACAATGATATCTGTACGTAAATTAGGTATGCGAGGGCCGAGGGATCTCAGGTCGATACTTCCGTATGCGCAGAGAGATATCAGCTTCGACTTTTTGGTATGTCCCCTTTAGAGGATCTTTTAGTTACAACAGCAGCGACTATCAATTTTATTGTTTCATCTGCATGCTGAGTGTTTATGCTATGTTTCAAGCATTGGCAGAAAGTATTATCCAAGGACTAGGTCAGAACTTCCATTCAGCAGAAGTCCCGGAATAATACCCCAGACATCATTGAGCATAAAAACCTAGTATATCAGAATACGAGACATTTCAAACGAGATTTCAGGGGTTACCTATATATCCAAGTAGTGTTCCCCACGAAATAAGCAAGTTTGAATTTTAGGTTTATATCCCGAAAAAGTTTACTAAATGTATAAAAACCTATCGGCATATCATCAGTGAGACTGTTTAACGCTATTTAATCATTACATTTCTTTAGCATACTGTAACTGTCTACTGATGTACTATCATTTCCTCTTTTTACACAAAACTCAATTTTTGAATTTTATCATGTTTTTGGCTTTTTCAAATTTTCTAATGTTTTTGGATTTTCTGACAAATTCTTACTCCCCTAAAATTCAAAATCATTTAAAGAAAATTTGACAACCTGATACTGATAGCTTTGTCTCGCCATCCATTTTCTGCCTCTCATGCACTGATTTGCAGAAAATTTAACGTACCCCCATGATTTACAACACATTGATCTTTTACAGTTTGAAAACCGTTTTTCAATCTTGTGAAATTAATCATGCTTGTTCCACCGTGAGGGTTTCGGCATATTCAATCAGAACTTCCCCTGATAACAAACTATTTTCCCATTATGATTTCAAAACACTTAAGTTTGTTTTAATCAAAATGGTTTTTCCGGAAAATAAGTTTTGTTTAAGTCACACACGGGGTTTATTCATCACCTTGTTCTTTCATCAACTAGTACGAAAGTTAAATCAAGTACAACTTAATGTTCTTGATAAAACATTTCTCAAGAAAGATGCCGATTCCTACTCCACTCTTACCAACCTGGGAGTTCCGGCAAATTCAAGTAACATATTTTTGAATTTTTGCATTTTTGACAAATTTAAAAAACAAACATATTTTTGATTTTTCAAATTTTTGACAAAATGAAAAACATATTTTTGGTTTCTAAATTTTTCAATTTTTAGGGTTTTGAAAGATTGTTTATTTATTTACATAAAACAAACAAACTCCCTGTTTAACCATTGCAGGGATCAGCAGCCTCCTGTGCCAGGCTGCTTCGAGTCTCCTTTGGTTGACATTCAGTTTTCTTCAGAAACACCTGCACATTCAAAGTATTCAATTACTTGAACAATTTAGCCCAGGTCTGTTGAACCTTAGGCATTTCAACACAATATGCATCATTCAGCTTCGGAAAATCTTTGTCATTTTGTACAAAGACTTTGTCAATTTTGACTTCAACCTTTTCATCTTTTACCAAAGCAATTTGTTTCTTAACACTCCATGTTTGACCTTTTGGAGTCCCTCTTTTGTAAAAATGTGTCTCTTTTTGAACATTTTGATCCTGAACAACAACTTTTGGTTTCCAAAACTGGTTTGGTTTTGTTGCATCAACAGTTGTTTTCCAACTTTGTGTTGTTCTAATTCTGGGTGTCACTGGTTTCCATGTTTGTTGTGAGTCAGCCTTTGACATTTTCGGCTTCCAAGTTTGCTTTGAATCAAACTTGGTTGACTTCTGAGTCACAACCTCAGATTTCTGTTTCTCAACATAAACAGACTTCTTTTTCGTCTCAACACCAACAGGTTTCAGATTTGGACACTTGCGAGCAAGATGTCCAATTTGATCACATTTGAAACATGTTCTCTTGGACACATCTTTGACCTGTGGTTGTTGCCTTTTCTTTTGATCTAGGAACTCGTCATTAGACTGTCGTCTAAATTTTAGTTCTTTCTCTTCTTCTGACGTTGTTCCATGAACAAAATTCATTTTTGCCTGATAATTTGGCGTTTCATTTTTGCTTCGATTCTGTTTCTTCTTATAACCCAACCCAGCCTTCATGTTTTTCTTCTTGAAACCGGGTTTGTTATATGAACCTTTATGACTCTTACCGACAAACTTTGAAATCTCAGACTTCTCAATCTCAACCATTTTGAAAACTTTGTCAACTTTTTCTGAAATCACATTCTGAATCGGGAATACAACGTCTAAGAACAATTTGTCTGATCCAATCATGGTATAAACCAATCCCTTTGAATCATCATTCAAATTTTTCTCGGATTTTATGTTTTTCAGATATGCATTATGAAGATTTCCTTCATCTTCATCCTGTGATTCAGATTTACCTGTATCAACCGACTCTTCGTTCAACACACTTACCACCTCTGAATCATGAGAATCATCAGATTTGGAATATGTTATGTCAATGTTATCTGGCAATTGATCTACCATGTTGAAAGCTTTCTCGACCTTTTCTTCATCATAAAATGCAAACTTTTCCAGTGGTGGAACTTGATGAAACTCTGAGCCAATGCCTTTCTTGTTATGCTCAGACTCACCATCACCCAGTTTTATATTGAAAATTCGTTCAAGCACATATGACGACACGTGGTTACTTTTTTACTTGTTGTTTTCCTGTTCTAAATCAACAACCTGTTGCTTTAGCTTAGCAACATCCTCAATATAGGAATTAACAACATCTTGTTTTATAGCATACGTTCGCTTAAGTTCTTTGGTTGTTTCACATAAGTAATTCATTCTTGATTGAGCATATTTCATTTCGTCTTTTACTTTTTTCATATGACTCTTTTGTAATGTGATATGCTAATTTCACTGAGTCATATTCCTTTTTCATTTCTTGACAAGCAATTTCTTTTTGAGAACACTCTTCTGTCATTTTAGAAACATTTTCTTTCAAAACTTCGTTTTCTATTTCTATCTTTTTACATTTTTTGGAAAGTTTTTCATCATTTTCTTTAAAAACTTTTTCTTTTTCTAGCATTTCTTTGCATTTTTCTTTGAAAACGTTTTCAATTTTTGTGAACTCAAGATCTCTTGTTCTGAATTGCTCATCTTTTTCAGTACAAGCTCTGCACTGTTCCATGCATTTCTTGCACTGAACAATCAGTTTCAAGTTTTCAGAATCAGAATTTACCTCAGTGATTGGCACTTCGGTGTCTTCAGTAGCTTCTTTTTGTTTCTGATCAGCATCATCTTGTTTTTCTTCAACACTGACTCTCTCACCAACATCACCAGCTTCTGACTTCACATCCTTTTCTTCTTTCTTCACCTCTTTTTCAATATGCTGTTCTTCAGTAACAACTTCTTTCACAACTTCTGCTTCGACAACCTTTTCAGCAACCTTCTTCAAATTATCCACCATCTCCTCAACATTTTTCTTCATTCTTTCCACATCCCTTTTTCTAAAACATGACAGCATAGCATAGCATATCTGATATCTTTTTCATACTGTTTAACGTATGCATCATCTTTCATCACCCTTCTGTAGTATTCAGCTCTCAACGGGACAACAAGAAGAACATCGTCAAAAATTATGTCTTTCTTTGGAACAACCGGTTCTCCTTCTCTGTTGTAGTAACATTCTCTCTTCTTATCCCATCTTCTGTTGCTGACAGCACTTTCATACTCTTCCTGCATCTCATCCATTCTGTTGTAAACCACATTTCTTTCTCTGTAAGTCTTCTCAATCAAGATCTCTTCTCGAGTTTTCTCCTTGATCTCAACTTTTTCTTCATGGATTTCAGCAGTGTCTTTGTCTTTGTTTTCATCTTGAATCTCAGCAACGAAAACAAACTTTCTTTTCTCTGTAATAGCCCTGCCATGAGCTGTTTTTCGAACATTCTCCAAACGATCTTCTTCTGGGCAAATTTCGCTCCAGTCAAACCCTTCATCATCGTGAATGACAAAACAAGCTCTTGATTTATACTTGGGTTTATCTTCGATCAATTTCGGCTCTTCTCTGCTTCGATGGTAGATCGCCTTTCGATAATAGTCATCGTTGAAAGGACGTTCATTTACTTCAGCAACTTCTGCATTCTTACACTCTCTTTTGAAATGACCCTTTTGCTTGCATCTGAAGCAGGTCACTTTTGACTTGTCGAATCCGAGCTTCGTTGATGGACCACCAAGAGATTGTTTCCCAGTAATTTCCATGTATCTTTGAGCTCCCCGAATGCAGCTTGCCAAACACCAACGAATATCAATAAGCTCCATTTCCTCTGGATCAATCTGGTCGTAGTCTTCTTTTGTCAGTTCCGAATTACCGATTTTTCCAGCTACAAGACCTTCATATTATTCCAGAACAGATGCAAGAAAGCTCATTTGCTGCTTTGCTGCATTGATGCTCATCGAAGGAGAATTCTTTAGTTTAAGAGCAATGTTGCACAAAATCTCCTCTCCATCTTCAGAACTAGTTTGTGAGGATGAATGATATCCAGAATGATGACTTGTTGACGTTGTTTGTGGTTCCTTCATCTTTTCACCACTGAATGCTGTCTTTGGTGAATCAACGCCTTTATCAGAAGGTACACTGCCTTTGTAGTACAATCCAACATTCTGTTGATCTGAAGAACCAGTCATTTTGCTTTGCTTTTGTAGCTCCAAGTCATGACTTTCAATCTTTTCAAACAAAGAATCAAGAGAAATTTCATCGTATGAAGCATCATTTTTTAAGATAAAAACAAACGTTTGCCACTGATCAACTCGTGGTAACGCTTCAATTACTTTATCTATAAGTTCCTCTCTTGTTTTGTCAATTTTAAAACGTTCAAGCTCAATTTTAAGGTGACAGAATCTCTCTATCATTTGCCTCACCGATTCTCCTTTTAAACCATCAAAAAGATCAAATTCCCTTTTAAGTAAAGCGATTTTGTTCTTTTTTATTTGTTTGCCACCCTCAGCTTTAACACGTAAAGCTTCCCAAACCGATTTGGATGACCCACTATGATTAAGCAATGCAAATATATCATTCCTAATTGCTGACTGTATCAATGCAATCATCCTTTGTTCGGCGGCAAATTCTGCTTTGTCATCTCTGGAGAATCTTTTGAACGGTAGTTCTTCACCCTTGTCATCTTTTGGCTTTTCGTATCCATACTCTAGACAGAACCAACTTTCATGCGCATACGCTTTCGCCCAGTTGATGAACCTTTCTTTCCACCAAGTGTAGTCTTCAATACTTTCAAGAGTTGGTGGCTTTGAGTGCGTTCCGTAAAAGTTATCATGCTTGATGTTCTCATTGATCGCCTTCGTGATGGTTTTTGGTGTAACATTTGCAATTTCGGATGATTCGGATGTGAACGCGTTGAGAAACGTGTTATAGAATTCTTCAGCCATGGTTTAAACTTCTTGAATTACCTTGAATCACCTGAATCAATCACGTAAACAAACGATTAGTTCAAAAATATCAATCAACTTGTACGCACGGGAGTTTGAACAATTGATAGTGACTTGTGCAGTTCGATCGAATACACCAGCTGATCGAGTGAACTAGTCGAACCAAGACAGTGCTAGCCGATCGAGCGAGATATCCTGCTAGCCGATCGAGCGAAATGTCTTGCTAGCCAATCGAGCGAACTGTTCGAACAAACAAAACTTTGCTAGCCGATCGAGTAGGCTACTCGATCAAGAGATTTCCCAGCCGATCGAGCGAGCTACTCGATTGAAGACACTTGCTAGCCTATCGAGTAGGCTACTTGATCAAGAGATTTCCCAGCCGATCGAGCGAGCTACTCGATTGAAGATACTACCCAAACAAACACTACACGACAAAACTTGATCAATCGGTTGGCACTTAAACTTCAATGATGAAACTTCGATTTTCAAACCATCATGACATGCACATTGATATAATTTCGAGAAATTGGCCGACAATCAATTAATTATTTAGTTAAATCATGCAAGGTCTGACAAACATACTAAAAGATTTGAGATTTATTGAGCCGCATATACATATTGGGTCGGTACTTGACAGTGATTGGGCCTAATACTACATTAACCTTTTAGTGATTTTTAATCAATTAATCATCTGACAAATAACACTACTCAATCAATTCTTATTTGACCAAACTATATTGAATACTGAACTATTTAATGGAATCAGTCGACAATCAATACAGTTTCACATGCAAACTGAGATACAGGCTGACAACCATTTCACATTTAATCGATTCACATGAGCTGACAGAATGAATGATTTCACTTGTTGTAATAAACGGTTCTGAACTATTGACAGAGTTTGTTGACTTAAGTGATTTAAAAGATGATGTGTTCTTATGACATAGTGATTGCCATTAATGAAAACTGATCATGGTTGACTTTAATGAAAAATGTTACTAGCCGATTGGATGCAAAAGACGGTCAATCGAACAAAAGTTGCTAGCCGATCGGCTAGAGTCAAATAGTTAACTAAAAATGAGTGTCAGTGATGCAATGAATCGACTAGACTAGCCGATCGAGTGAGATGTTCGATCGAACTTGCTAGCCGATCGAGTGGTTGGTTCGATCGAACTTCCTAGCCGATCGAGTGGTTGGTTCGATCGAACTTCCTAGCCGATCGAGTGGTTGGTTCGACCGAACTTGCTAGCTGATTCAAGACAAGTCAACACTTATGCTAGCCGATCCAAGATTCCTAGACCAGTTTGATTATCATCACATATGAGTGGCAACAATTATGAGTGGACAACTGATTTTTAGATCAGATCATATTAAAATGATAGGGTCGTTCCCTTTTTCACATGCATCTCAATAGTTGTGGCCGACAACTGTCAATAGTACACATGGATCAACAATCTATTTAATGTGGCCGACAACCGTTCATGAATTGTTGTAGAATGTGTTGACTAATTGATTTACAAGATGATGTGTTGTGAGATGATTAGTTGACTGATCGGTTGGGAGTGCAAGTGCTTGGATCGGATAGGTTAATCGATCGGCTGGGGTCAACAAGTCAAACTACTTTAATGAACGGTGCAATGAGTGACAGTGAAACGGTCAGCCTAGCCGATCGAGGCAGCTAGCCGATCGAGGACAATGTGCTGGCCTATCCAAGATTCCTAGCCGATCGGCTGGGAATATATGTTTGCTGTTCGATTGGTTGAACTTAAGGTGGATAGGACAGGGATGCTGGCCGATCGGCCGGGCTAGCCGATCGGCTGGGCCAGCCGATCAGTTGACATCTTCAACTTAACAACAACAGCAACTATTATTTCAGCTTTTTCGAACAGAAAATCCAAGATTTCTCCCAAACGGCTTGGAATTTTGACCTGAAAATTTGTAGGCTTGTAGATCAGATAGTTTCTCACAACATATCAAAAAATCACCAATTTTTAACCGTAAAAAGTCGTTTAATTTTGCGATTTTCAGATAAAAACGTGAAAAATATGAAGAGTGAAGAAATTTTCACAAATCTGAGTGAAATTGACTCTGAATCTGATGAATTTATGTGCGAATTCGTGCGTTTGATCCGTGCAATCGAGCTCCTGCTCTGATACCACTTGTTAGGACCGGTTTGAATCCGAAACGATTGCGTATGACACGTTCGACGTGCGGAATCCATGAACGTGAACGACCGAAACACACGAGACATACTCAATCTGTGATTCTATAGAAACGTATGAAAATGTACAAGCAACACGAATCACCTTTTGCCTTTCTCTCTCTACTTTCTCTCTCTAGCTTCTCTCTCTAACCTCTAACCTTCAAAGCTCCAAATGGCAAAAGTTACAAAAGTTCTAAACTCTAAGCCCTAGAGTTCTATTTATAGGCCAAGGGGCTTAATGAGGAATCTCACTAATTACTGAAATGCCACCTTGCCATTTCTCTAAATATAACACTATAAGCACTAGAATTCTTCTGTTTCTGCTACGAACGGAATTGACGGAGGCGATAGACATTACTGCACTAACAAAAGTTTTAAGTGTTACAGGTCCAAGTTTAGGAAGAACGAAGAATCTGTGAAGAAAGTGAATGTGAAAAGGATAGGAAAAGCAGGAGAGCCACCGGATGGTGGAAACGTTTGGGGAGATGAGGCGAAGATTGAGCCTAACTGGTATGGAGCTGCAAACTTTCCGGACATTGGGAAGCCAAGTCATCTAGAAAAGTCTGGAGGGAAGCAGGCGTTTGAACCACCTTGAAGATCACATGTACGATCTGGCTGAAGATCTAAAACTTAGCGCTCTTTGGAGACAACCTAAGGTTTTGTTTTTATTTTCTTTTTTGTTTTTCTTTTGTTTTGAGTCTTTGAGTCTAGCCGTACAATTGTTCAAGTGTGGGGAAGTCCGAGGAGGTTTGGCTATGTAACAATTATGCCTCTACGACCATCCTACAATTACGAATCCAATGAAATCTTGTGTTGCATTCTTGGGATTTGTACAATTACATGTGACAATTTCACATTTCAATTCTTGTTCGATTTCAAACTCTAAATCGCTTTCTGGAAAGTTATACGCAAACGGATGCCAAAACGTAATCAGTTTAACGCGACAAACACTCCAGGACAGTGACATAAGCTTAACATACCTTAAATAACCATTACATAACTTAGAAGCAAGTTTTAAAGGGTTTGGTATGGCAAAAACAAGTTTATTCGATCACAGGGACTATTTGCGACAAACTACGAAAGTCTGCTGATTCGTATAGTAACGTACACTCCGGAACATGATCATAAGCTAAACATACCATAAATAACCTTAACATAGCTTAGAAATAAGCTGTGAGGGGTTCGGTGTGCAAAAATAAACTTATTTGATCAACAGGGACTAAAAGCGTCAAAAAGTGCATAAGTTTGCATTTACGCGCATATCTTACGATCTGAACATATACGGACATCCAAAAATTTTGGTAATAATTAAAATATTATATTTTAGTGATAGGAATGCAAAAATACCATTCGTCGCGTAATTTGGATCGTTTTCGCGTCCGTTCGAGTTTCGTCGTAATTAACCGAACAACGCAACCGTACAGCCAAACGTACCGATATCCGTGACATTTTTTTAGCATAATTCAAGTTGAATATACTTTAACTTCATCATGGATCTTGAAAATGGGTTTGACGGGTGTTAGAAGTGCCAAAACGCGACAAAACGCACACAGGGACCAAATATGCCAAATTTAAAAAATGGTTGGTCTGCAAGGTCCATACGGACCGTATGGGACCTCTTATGGTCCGTATGCATGTCCCAGATCAGCAAAAACTAGTTTCTTGCAAAATCCAGTTGTGCAGCCTGTTTTGATCATTGTTTTAGCATTCTATGGGCTAGTTTGTGTGCTCATCAAGGTGCCAAATCAGAGAATAACAAGTGTAGGGTCTAGATCTTGCTTTGATTCACTCAATTACACTTGCAATGATCCTAATGGTGCATAATTTTCTATAATTAGCAAGAATTTTTGCTCATTTCTTTGCTCATTCATCTTCTTCTTCTACACCTGCTCTTGGAGAGGCTCTCACACTTGTTGAAGGCCTCCTACTTTAGTTTTCTTTGTTCTTCATCCAAGCTTGGACCTCTTGTAAGTTTCTTTCATGCTTGGTTTTGTTCTTCAAGCATGAAAGTCAAACAGTGTTTGACTTTCTGCTTTGACCATGATTTGGTCAAGACAAAGTTCGTTTGAACTTTGCAACGTGAGCGTAATCACGATGGTTATAGTCTTTTGTGACTATACCAACTGATTACCACGTTGATTAGGCGTAGTGACGAGTCATAGTTTCGGTCAAAATGCCGATTATACGCATTTTGCGACGAAACTATTTTCGGGTATCAAAACACTTTGTTTTGGATATCAAACCTGTTTTCTAACTTAGTTAAACATGTTTTAACATGTTTAACTCGTCACTTTTAGTTTAGTGCTTATATAGGGTCGTAAGTTAAGCGGTCTAAACAACCGCTTGGACTTTCGAACCCGACCCGCTTGGTCAATCATTAGGATCCGACCAAACATATTTTGTGACCATAGTTGTATAGGGAATAACCTTCCGAGGTTATACCTTATGGTCACTTCGTTTAGTTAGTTGTATGATAGGTAGTTTATATGCCTTAGGAAAATGACCAAAATGCCCTTTTTACGTATAATTTCATTTAAGCATATGTAACCTAAATTTTGATATCTAAACTGATTATACAATGTTATTAAACATGTTAAGCGATATAATACTTTTCAAAGGGCTAGTTAGACTGTCCAAACGCGCTTTTGCGCGAACGACACGTTAAAGTAGCGTAAACTACCTTAACGAGTCGTAACGGGTCATAAGCACTTAGGATAGGTTCCAACTTAGAATGTAGGCTTTGTTAAACTATATCATATGAGTTCCAATACTCATTTGGTTTACGAAACCTCATTCTATCCGATCTTCCAATTTAGGTTCGGTTTATTAACGTAGTTACCTATATTAGGTGTCGTTTGATTCCGTGATCCTTCAAGCGTTACTTGATCATTATTCCAAGACTATTAATCAATATCAAGTGAGTACATAGTCCCCTTTTTTACTGTTTTAAACTATTTTGGGGTGATACACATGTGCATACTTGTTACTTTCATGCTTTCATGACGTATACTTGCTATGTTCATCTAGTACACATATAGTACATGATTTCCATTACATTTTTGCTATTTATGTTTACTGAGCATGCTAGCACATTGATTTACATGACATTTCTGCTTCGTATGTTTACTTAGCATACTTAGTACATTTTTTTCACATAACATGCTTACATTTGGTATGTTTAATGGGACTAAAACGCGTTCATTAACATTGATCACGCCGCTTGGTTGTAAGTAGTGGTACCATAGGAATTGACAACTCCCGTTCCTGGCTTCATAGGTTCGTTTGGAAGTAAGGGATGACAGAATCCGATATACATAGTTGATAAGCCTTTAACTTGTTAAGGGTTTGTCCGATAGTCGCAAGGCTTGAACGTATGCGATAAACATTACTGTATAAATGTTCTTATCAATATAAGAATTGTTTTTTTTTTCTAAAACATAACCTTTGATTCAAACATTTGTTTATTCAAAAGACATTGTTTTGTGCATGACATTTGGTTTTACATGACATTTGATTATACATTGACATATACATGTGGTTTGAGTAAATACTTTTTATTCACCATACAAAACATTGTTGTTACTTGACATTTGCTATACAAGACATGATTTACACTTGACATTTAGACATTAAACATTGTTATACTTGAACATTTGACATTTGTTAAACAAGACATTTTGGTGGTTACTGGTAAGTGATTTAAATAAGTAGGCGTGTGTAATATGATAAAAGCATGGTGGATACGCCGCTGGTACTTCCTATATATAAGTGCTTTTATGATATTACATATCGTAGCGTTATTTAAACCATTTCGACAAAGACATGATACATTTTATACAAAGGACATACTTTCATAAGACATTGTTTTACAAACGACATATTTTATACAAACTCATTTTTACTTGGCTTTTCACTTAGCCATACACCTTTCCTTTATATCATTTGATTTTCATATCAATTTTCATATGATTTCATAGACAAAAACATTTTATAAGGTTCGTGACTACTTTTTGTTAAACATTTCTTTTAACAACAAGTCATGAATCCTTCATCAACAAAACCTATGTATCTCACAGGCATTTTTATGCTGACGTACCTATTTTCACATGTGTTTCAGGTGCTGTTGTTAGATGAACATGATGCAAAACATAGGATTGGACGAGGGTCTTAGTGACATAAAACAAGAATGACAATGTGTTTAAACTCGTTTACTTCACTTTAAGACTATGTCAAACAATTATTAATTCAATAAAACAAAACTTCGATTACCATGTGTTGTAAAGCAATGATTCTGTTACTCCACTCCCCGACATTTCCGTCGCAGTTTGTTGTATTACGCGGTTGGGGTATGACAGAAGAGTTGGTATCAGAACCCATGGTTATAGGGAATTAGGTTATTAGTAATGCTCTTGACCTAGTCTATAACCTTCCTAGGACCCTAACGCGAGTTTACTTGCATTTAGATTCTAAAACAATACCGTCACCTATCTTTAGGTTACAACCACAACAAGAACACAAATTACAAATCCGTTTTGAAAACCAATCATCTATTCCTAGATGATTTATTATAAGGTTTTGAACCTTCAAAGTTTTCAAAATCTCGTCAAAGTTCGGGTCTTTATAATGTGAACACACGCAATCTGGAAGGGTGGGTACCTGTACCTCGAGTTTTCTGTCTAAGGCTAGAGTGTTCGTACAAATCCGTAGTATCGGATCAGTCACTCTTACCTGGGAACTTTTGGGGTGAGTGTCCATTTATAGGCTAAAGCATGTGTCACAATCCTCATGTTTCGCCGATATCTCTTCAACGTTCAACTTTGATTATCCGATAACATCTCACTTGTTTTTCTCTCATATTTTCCACTATCATTAGGATGTCTCCTTATCGCAGCGACACTCAAGGGTCTGAACGGGTTGCTGCAATTACCCAACAACTAAGCATAGTACTCCAGAGGACCATTGAATTAGCTGTCTCCATGTCACATCTTAATGATGAAACCACCCAAGAGGAACCAAAGAAGACAAAAGCCAAGCCTTCAAGAAAATCAAAGAAGCGTAAAGCGTCAAAAAATCATACAGCGATTGCTACAAATCAAGCGGGACCTAGCCAGGTGGCATCACCACCAGCTAAGAAACCATACAGAGGAAAAGCTCCTTTGTGCAACAAATGCAACCGTCATCATCTGAATCAAACACCATGTCTCAAATGTACCCACTGTGGGCGATGGGGATATTTGGTCAATGCATGCCATTTTGCTATTCAAAACGAAAATGTTGCAAATCCTGCTACTGCTCAAGCACCATACCCACCTGGATTGTGTTACAATTGTGGCGAGATAGGTCATTTCAGGAACAATTGCCCAAAGCTTGTCAATGCAAATCCGACATGTGAATGATCATTTGGCTGACCAGAAGATGATACTGCTTTGAAACAACTATGATTTTATGTTTTGTTTCTTTTGTTTTCCAAGAACTCTAAAACAATTTGGTTGGTTTATAAATAAATCGTTATTCACAATTTTGATGTACAAAAACAAATATGGTTACATATGTGTATGACATACCCCTACGATACCGATACCAAGGAACTATGTTCCTTGGAAGACAAACTACTCTGGTAGTTCTCCCATTCATGTGATCGCTCACGATCTCCACGAAAATCCTAAGTACTCGTTTCCTTCTAAGAAACAAAGTACAAGGTACAAGTTACAACTCTGGACGAATACTCAAAGTACCACTTTAAATCCTTGTTTGGATATCTAAGGGAACTTTTCATAAGTCTTTTGATAGTCTCACCCGATATGTCTATGTACATATCGTTACATTCTGGTTTTCATAACAACATACATAGTATATGCTTTCAAAACATCCTTCATGATTTCAAAGAGATTTCATATGGTTTAAAAACATTTTAAAATAGTATATTTACTAAATATACCAAGTGCATAATTTCAAAAACATTATCCATGTTTTCAAAAATCTTATACATGATTTCAAAACCATCTCACATGGTTTTAAAACATTTTATAAACAAATTTACCTAATACACCTACCATATAATTTCAAAAGCATTACGTAAGGTCTCAAAAACATTAAACACATTTCCAAAGAACCCCATGCGTAGTTTTCAAGAACATTCTGCTCGTATGTTGACTTAACATACGTAGTACAAGATCTCCAAATCCTGCTTCAGATGTTGACTTCACATATCTAGCACCTTGACTTCATGAACACTTTACCTCATGTATTGACTTAAGCATATCTAGTACAAGGTTTCGAAACATCTCTCGCTACACAAATTCCAAAATCCATATAGGATCTTCCTATCTTCATAATTAAATCCTTGTGGATGTTTAAAGCGTAAAATCAGAGTCCTTAAAGGAATTCTTTCTGTTCTTAATACGTATATTACGATTCAATAGGGATAAAACCGAATTCCTATAAGATCTTCCTTTCTTCATAGTTAGATTCTTGAGGATATTTAAAGTAGTAATTGAAGTCCATGGATTGGATTCCTGGTGTACTTTAAATACACGTGTACAAATCGATAACAAGTTGACGAACAAATTAATAACAAGTTGATAACAAATTGATAACCAAGTTGAACAATTATGCGATTATGTGTTTATGTGTGATCCAAATGCTCGTTATCCAAATCCTCGTAGAATCTTCCATATCTTCATATGAGGGATTCATAGAACGATATCCAAAGGTACTACCTTAAATCCTTAATGGGCTTCTATGTAATAGTTAAGACACTTGGATTATAAAGTACTATTCCAAAGTTAAAGAGACCCCTTGGGTGGTCTAGTTGAAAAGATTGATTCGTCAATCTAGTTATAGATATCATGTGATGATGTAGTTGAAGAGACTCATTAATAGTCTATTTAAAGAGACCATTTGTTGATCTAATTAAAGGGACCCTATGGTGGTCTAGTCATAGTCATCACAGGTTTATTCGTTTAATTTTCTTCCCCTACACATTATAAAATGTATTGTGCGGACAGTGCAAGGAATTACGTAAGTATGGATGCATACATAATTATGGAATTCAGTGCACAGAAACCACAAAAAGTTTTGTCATGTGTAAGAACCTATAGTGATAAGAATAACGAAATGTGAACAATGTAATGGGGGCACGGTGGATACACCGATGGCGCTTCCTATATATGTCCCTTATTACATTGCAAGCATGACGTTATTTAAGTTACTAAAAGCTCAGGACCTTGACCAGTGTTGTTTTATCTCTTCGACTTCAAGTTTTGAGCACACACAAGTTTCCTATAATAGTCTTAATAAGAAACATTCTCTTTATCCGTTGTTCAAAACTTCAACTTCTTGTTGAATTCACATGCTCTCCACATTTACTACCATAAGGACATCATTTTGACAATTTCATGGCACTCTCGAGGTTCGGTACAATCACATACAAACTTATTAGAATGGAGTTTAAATCTTCGGATCTAAACCCTTCCCTATAAATAACAGATAGGTACGAATAACAAAAGTTTGCTGGAAATGCCAACGTTGCCCAGAGATTCTACTTAGGGAACGGAGGATTTATTTGAAAGCAAAACATCCATATATGTTTTCACAAGTTCCCTCCAAATAAATTTCGGGACGAAATTTCCTAAAGTAGGGGAGACTGTAACACTTATGCCTCTACGACCATCCTACAATTACAAATCCAATGAAATATTGTGTTTCATTCTTGGGATTTATACAATTACATGTGACAATTTCACATTTCAATTCTTGTTCGATTTCAAACTCTAAATCGCTTTCTAGAAAGTTATACGCAAACTGATGCGTAAGCTTAATCAGTTTAGCGAGACAAACACTCTGGGACAGTGACATAAGGTTAACATACCTTAAATAACCTTTACATAACTTAGAAATAAGTTTTAAAGGGTTTGGTATGGCAAAAACAAGTTTATTCGATCAAAGGGACTATTTACGACAAACTGCGAAAGTCTGGCGATTCGTATAGTAACGTACACTCCGGAACATGATCATAAGCTAAACATACCATAAATAACCTTAACATAGCTTAGAAATAAACTTTGAGGGGTTCGGTGTTCAAAAATAAACTTATTTGATCAACAGGGACTAAAAGCATTAAAAAGTGCATAAGTTTGCATTTACGCGCATATCATACGATCTGAACATATCTGGACATCCAAAAATTTTGTAATCATTAAAATATTATATTTTAGTGATAGGAATGCAAAAATACCATTCGTCGCGCAATTTGGATCGTTTTCGCGTCCGTTCGAGTTTCGTCGTAATTAACCGAACAACGCAACTGTACAACCAAACGAACTGACATCCGTGACATTTTTGAGCATAATTCAAGTTTAATGTACTTTAACTTCATCATGGAGCTTGAAAATGGGTTTGACGGGTGTTAAAAGTGCCAAAACGCGACAAAACGCACACAGGGACCAAAACTGCCAAATTTCAAAAATAGGTGGTCTGCAAGGTCCATACGGACCCTATGGGACCTCTTACGGTCCGTATACATGTCCCAGATCAGCAGAAACCAGTTTCTTGCAAAACCCAGCTGTGCAACCTGTTTTGATCATTGTTTTAGCATTCTATGGGCTGGTTTGTATGCTCATCAAGGTGCCAAATCAGAGAATAAACAAGTGTAGGGTCTAGATCTTGCTTTGATTCACTAAATTACACTTGCAATGATCCTAATGGTGCATGATTTTCTATAAATAGCAAGCATTTTTGCTCATTCCTTTGCTCATTCATCTTCTTCTTCTACACCTGCTCTTGGAGAGGCTCTCACACTTGTTGAAGGCCTCCTACTTCAGTTTTCTTTGTTCTTCATCCAAGCTTGGACCTCTCGTAAGTTTCTTTCATGCTTGGTTATGTTCTTCAAGCATGAAAGTCAAACAGTTTTTGACTTTCTGCTTTTACCATGATTTGATCAAGACAAAGTTCGTTTGAACTTTGCAACGTGAGCGTAATCACGATGGTTATAGTCCTTTGTGACGATACCTACTAATTACGACGTTGATTAGGCGTAGTGACGAGTTATAGTTTCGGTCAAAATGCCGATTATGCGCATTTTGTGACGAAACTATTTTCGGGTATCAAAACACTTTGTTTTGGATATCAAACCTGTTTTCTAACTTACTTAAACATGTTTTAACATGTTTAACACGTCACTTTTAGTTTAGTGCTTATATAGGTTCGTAAGTTAAGCGGTCTAAAAAACCGCTTGGACTTTCGACCCGACCCGTGTTGGGATTGAACCCTACCAAAGGAACAGATAATGAAAGCCAAAATCGGATCATTACAGTGGATTCAAAATAAGCAGTTGTTTATATTAAGCTTTCCCCTTGACAGTGGTTATCTAACAGCTGATAGATCTCAAGTACTGTACAATATAACAACTGATGACCCAAACACTGATGAAACTCTAAAGACTGCTGAAGACAAACACTGACGCTCTATCTACTGATGTTTCTTAAGTACTGCTGAAGGCACAAGCACTGCCCATTCAAGGACTGATCACCTTTGAAGAAAGCACTGATGCTCAACATCAGTGCTCAGGCTACATCAGTGGAAACTGAAGCAGTAGTTTTCCTATGTGTTGAATTTTACTATTAATCAGTTGTTAGACATCAGTAGTTTCTATAGAACAGTGTTCACAGGTTGTTAGGTTTTTAGATGTCACTTTCATGGTGACGTCAGCTGAGATGCTTCAGTGGTTTGGTTTGCCTATAAACGTAACAGTACCCTGTACTGTTACTGATGTGAGTAAAATGCAACATATAAATTACATCAAATGAGGCATAAAACTAACCCTTTTTAAGTACTAATGTTGGAAAAAAGTGTGCTTTTGTCTTCCTTTTGTATTTTCAGGGTTAAAAGAGCTTAAATGAACAAAAGAAGCAAAAATGCAGCTAAATCCAACATAAATACAAAGAAAAGGAAGAAACGTGGCATGCCCGACTCCTCGACAGCATCTCCCAAAGCAAAAACAAGAAGAAAGCTGAGCATGGGGCTGTGCCCAGCTGAGCATGGGGCTGTGCCCAGCTGAACACGGGGCTGTGTCCAGCGGACACGGGGCGTGTCCAGCTCAACACGGGGCCGTGCTCAGCGAGCACGGGGCAGTGTCCAGGATGGTCAGCCCTGGCACAAAAGACAAAGTGGTAGAAGCTTCTATTGCCCACCACGGGGCCGTGCCCAGCGGACACGGGGGTGTGGTCAGAGTGCTGCAGGTGCATTTATTGTAATTGCGAATTATAATTAATGAAGAGAGAGAGTGTCAGACGGGCACGTGGGCGTGTCCAGCGGACACGGGGCCGTGCCCAGCCTTCTGTTCAGCCTATAAATAGGAGTGCTTGGTTTCATTCCAACTCATCCCTTGGCACACCACCTCTCTCACACTTCATCCACCACCCACCACCACCATAACACCATCATCCACCACCATCATCCATTGTCCATCGTAGAGTGTGTGAGTCGTCTCGGGATCCAAGATTGATCGTAAGAGTTCTTGACAATCAAGGCCATGTTTGCCTAAGTCTCTTACATCACTTGGTGAAGACAAGTGTTTAGTATGATACTTTTTTTTTAATCTTTTGCACTTTTTATTTGGTTTTGTATTAATGACTTTAATAACTAGTTGCTTATGTTGAAGGTGATCTTTCCTTATCGTTTGTCCGTGGTGTCTTGGCATTATTTTACTGTCTATATAAAATAAAAGATTTTCACCATTCATATCTCCACGGTCTATATGGAGGTGTGTTGGCTACCTGGTCGGGGGTTAAGGGAACGGTTTGGTAAGGGTCTTGCCCTTGTTCAGCGTTTAGAGGTCATGCTTGGGACCTGGGTCACATTTAGTAGGATCTCCTTCAATGCCCATAGGTATTGGATGGCGGGGATCCAAACTCTTTGACCCCCTCATAAGTTAACTACTATTATTACTATAACCCGGCTATTTAGGACTGTATCCCTGCTGACTCAGACTACTTAGCCGAGGGTAACGTCACCGCCAAAAGCGGGGCCTACCATCATTTGCATTAATAACTTAATTCATTATCTTTCAATAATCCGACCCTTTAGGATTGTATCCTTGCTGACTCAAACTACTGGGTTGAGGGTAACGTCGCCTTCAAAAGAGGGGCCTACTACAATAACTAAGATAATCTCTTAAACAAGTGCAAAAGTGCGAAAATAATCAAAGGTTATACTAATACACGAGTCGGATCCAAGTGATTCATCTTGTCTATCTGTTTTTATTTTATTTTATTTTTCAGCATTTAGTTAGTTTTTATTTTCTTAGTTTAAAAGCATTTTTCTCACTTTTTGATTTGATTAGACGTTGAGGATAAACCGGTATTAAAAGCTCTTGTGTCCTTGGACGACCTCGGTATCTTACCAACACTATACTACGTCCACGATGGGTGCACTTGCCCATATGTGTGTTTAGTGTTATTAAATATCGTGTTTTATAAATTTAAAACTTGGCTAAAGGTGTAAAAAGGGCTTAATTATACATCTAAATTATATATACACCGACACACATCAAGTTTTTGGCGCCGCTGCCGGGGACACAAGGATTTTAAGAAAGCTTAAAATCGACGGCCTAATCAGTTTTTCAAAACCTTTTCAAAACGCGCGCACATTTTTCTGCATTTTAGTTTAGTTTGCATTTACAGTAGCCTGAACACGGGGCGTGTTCGTAGCCTGAACACGGGGCCATGCTCGCTGAACACGCCCCCGTGCTGCATATTTTTAGTTAGATACCCAGATACAGAGTCTGACCACGGGGCGTGCTCGCTGAACACGCCCCCGTGGTCAACGTGACCAGTAACTTTAATTAAAACGCCCAGATACAGACCCTGAACACGGGGCCGTGTTCACCCAACACGGGGCCGTGTCCAGCTTCTGTTTCCGTCTATATTTTTGTTTTCTGGTCCCGAGGCTCAGTTGTGGTCTGTTGAGTGATTCTTATGGATCAATACTCAAGAGGCTACAACTACACCTATGATGAGGATGATTATAGGGGTAATTATCGCACTAATTGTCGTAACGCACGCTCGGTTCAATATAATACTTCATATCAACCATCTGATTCATACAATTATTATGAGGAGCCCAGGTACGAGCCATCAACTTCATATACATCCTATGAAGACCAAAGGTATGAACCTCCTCCCTCATACTCATATTTTGACGAACCAAGGTATGAGCCTTCATACTTATACTTTGAAGATTCAAGATATGAGTCACCACCTTCATACTCTTATTATGAGGAACCATGGCGTGAACAACCCACCTCATATGAGTACTATGAAGAACAAAGTTTCAACCCTTATCCATCATATACTTACAATGAAGAACAATGGTGTGAACCATCTACTTCATATGAGTACTATGAGGAGCCAAGGATTGAACAACCGGATTCAAGCTTTGAGGATCCAAATTCTTTTTCTCTCACCGAAGTGACCAATAGGATATTAGAACACATTAAAACTATCGAACGTTACGTGAAAGAATCTCGCGCAAGGGAAGAGGAATCCCGTGCAAGAGAAGAGTTAAATAGTAATAATAACGTAGAGATAGTTGAAGATGTAAAAATGGAAGAACAAGAAAGTGAAAAACCGACACATGAGTTAAACAACGAAAAAGGTGAGTCCAATAATGTTAAAATTTAAGAAGAGTCTAATTTTGAAGAAATTAATCTCTTGTCACCTACTTTCGAAAATCATTGTTTAGTAACCCCTCATGCCAAGTTTTAAAAAGAGTTAAACACTAGTGCTAAAATCAAAGAAATGGTAAGTGTTAAGTTAACTAATGATCAAACCTCGCTAATAAAAGAAGATCCTTTTGAAATTAACATTACACCGGTTCCATGTTTCTTTCAAAATTCATTTATTAGTAATATCACCATTGATAAAGATCTTTGTGTTAACATAATGCCTAACTACATTTTTGAAAAATTAAGTATTAGTGATTTTGCTCCACTTCAAATACCAATTTTTCTATCCGATCGGAAAGTGCTAAAATCAATCGGTGTAGTTGAAGATGTTTTGGTTCAAACAAATCAAATGGTAATCCCAACCGACTTTTTCATCCTCGATGACGCTCCTTTAGTCTTGGGAAAACCTTTTGTACAAACTCATAAAGCTTTGAAAAACCGGAAATTCAACAATCTACCTCTTCAGTTAGGGGCATTCAAAAGGAGCATAGATCTTGAGCGCTCAATGAAATATCCTTTTGGCAATGACGACCCCTTAATTGAAGATGAGCCAGAGCCACCTGATAAGGTGGGTCTAGCCAAGGACCCTTATAAACGTGGCGCACCACGGTGGCGCACCACGGAGGCATTCCGCGGAACTATCCGTAGTTTAGTTTAGATTAACCTTTATGTTTTCTAGTTTAGTTTTTAATTTTCAGGAATAAAACACACTCGGGATGGTGAAGGACACTAAGGGAAGCTTGAACCAACACCCCAAGCACAAAAACAGAGCCTCTCGACAATTTTTCTTCATTACAGCAAGTTCAGCACGGGGCCGTGCTCACCCAACACGCCCCCGTGCCCAAAAATTTGCAGAAATGCCCAGTTCAGGTACATGGACACGGGGCCGTGCTCATTGAACACGCCCCCGTGCCCAGCCTTTTGTTTACTTTTGGTACTGGCAGTCTGGACACAGGGCCGTGCTCAGCCAACACCACCCCGTGTTCAGCTACCCAGTAACATAAAATCTTGTTTTTAACCCACTTTTTCACATTCTAATCAACCGAAAATCTTATTTTTGGGACACATTGAGGACAATGTGTAATTTAAGTGTGGGGGGATGCTAAAACCTTGAATTTTGCAAGTCCTAATTACAAGCCTTACACAAAACTCAATTGGAACCGCTAAACACCCCAAATTTTTTCAAAAACTTTTCATTTTTTTTTACTTGTCTTGGTTTAATTTGGGAATAACAAGTTCTAAAAAGGTTATATTTTTACAAATTTACAACCGATAGCGTCGTGATAAAAAGAACCAACATAAGAAAATTATGAAAAGGCATGAGAAGTCTAATTAAAATTTGATTATATATACTTGATCACATTAAAAACCCATTCCCACAAAAGTGAGTTTTGAGCCTTTATTGAGCATACAAATACATATCTTTAAACTAAATGCTCATTTTTCGTTTCTTGTGTGAATAGCCGCTTGGTTTCTTACGACTCTAGAACTTGCCATGACGATACATTCCCGGTCCTTACCAACTTAAACCCGAGTAAGTAAATGATGGAGGCATTAGGACTAACCCCTTTTTTATTTCTACACCATTATTTTTCTTTTTTTTTTTATACACCACCTACCCAAAATCCCCCTAGTTAACCCCTTTGAGCCTAAACCTTTTCATTTCTTAACCCAAAACAAACACCCTTTTTCCCACCAAAACCCCTTTTTCATTTTAAACCCTTTATTTTAGTAACAAAGCGCGGTTTTTCTTATGACTTCCTTAAAAAAAAGAGAGAGAAATTGATGATAATAATGAAGCCAAAAGAAATAAACAAACAAGGTTATCAAAAAGAACTTTGTTTGAAAAATTGCTTCATTAAAATAAAAAGTCAAAAAAAAAAGTCTTACGAAAACCAACGCTTTTTACGCTTTTCGCCCTTTTACTAACCACTAACCCAACCACCCACCTTTAGCCCAAGCCTAACCCTTCACCCAAAAAGTCCTCATGATATTTACAAAGGTATAAAGTTAAAAAGGAGGAGGATTGATTGCTTGGCAAGCTTATGGTAGGAATAAGTTCCATGCCGCTCTCGAGTGATTCACTAAAAAAATACACCTTCGGTCGAGTGTGAGTGATGTCTCCCGTGAGGTATGTGAACTTGTATATAAATGGAATTTTAAAAAGGCATGCTATGCCCAAATAAGTAATTTATCTTATGAAACGTTCTAAATAAATCATAACGAATAGGATTGTAAATAGTATAAAAATAAAACCCAATAAAGATCTTGGATTCCCGACACTCAAGACAAGCCCAAAACCTTCTCTTCTACCCATTCCATTTGGGAGTGTAAGCCACACATTAAAGAGTTCTGCTTGAGGACAAGCAAAGATTCAAGTGTGGGGGTATTTGATGTGAGTAAAATGTAACATATAAATTACATCAAATGAGGCATAAAACTAACCCTTTTTAAGTACTAATGTTGGAAAAAAGTGTGCTTTTGTCTTCCTTTTGTATTTTCAGGGTTAAAAGAGCTTAAATGAACAAAAGAAGCAAAAATGCAGCTAAATCCAACATAAATACAAAGAAAAGGAAGAAACGTGGCATGCCCGACTCCTCGACAGCATCTCCCAAAGCAAAAACAAGAAGAAAGCTGAGCATGGGGCTGTGCCCAGCTGAGCATGGGGCTGTGCCCAGCTGAACACGGGGCTGTGTCCAGCGGACACGGGGCGTGTCCAGCTCAACACGGGGCCGTGCTCAGCGAGCACGGGGCAGTGTCCAGGATGGTCAGCCCTGGCACAAAAGACAAAGTGGTAGAAGCTTCTATTGCCCACCACGGGGCCGTGCCCAGCGGACACGGGGGCGTGGTCAGAGTGCTGCAGGTGCATTTATTGTAATTGCGAATTACAATTAATGAAGAGAGAGAGTGTCAGACGGGCACGGGGGCGTGTCTAGCGGACACGGGGCCGTGCCCAGCCTTCTGTTCAGCCTATTAATAGGAGTGCTTGGTTTCATTCCAACTCATCCCTTGGCACACCACCTCTCTCACACTTCATCCACCACCCACCACCACCATAACACCATCATCCACCACCATCATCCATTGTCCATCGTAGAGTGTGTGAGTCGTCTCGGGATCCAAGATTGATCGTAAGAGTTCTTGACATTCAAGGCCATGTTTGCCTAAGTCTCTTACATCACTTGGTGAAGACAAGTGTTTAGTATAATACTTTTTATTTTTAATCTTTTGCACTTTTTATTTGGTTTTGTATTAATGACTTTAATAACTAGTTGCTTATGTTGAAGGTGATCTTTCCTTATCGTTTGTCCGTGGTGTCTTGGCATTGTTTTACTGTCTATATAAAATAAAAGATTTTCACCATTCATATCTCCACGGTCTATATGGAGGTATGTTGGCTACCATTCATATCTCCACGGTCTTGCCCTTGTTCAGCGTTTAGAGGTCCTGCTTGGGACCTGGGTCAAATTTAGTAGGATCTCCTTCAATGCCCATAGGTATTGGATGGCGGGGATCCAAACTCTTTGACCCCCTCATAAGTGAACTACTATTAATACTATAACCCGGCTATTTAGGACTGTATCCCTGCTGACTCAGACTACTTAGCCGAGGGTAACGTCACCGCCAAAAGAGGGGCCTACTACAATAACTAAGATAATCTCTTAAACAAGTGCAAAAATAATCAAAGGTTATACTAATACACGAGTCGGATCCAAGTGATTCATCTTGTCTATCTGTTTTTATTTTATTTTATTTTTCAGCATTTAGTTAGTTTTTATTTTCTTAGTTTAAAAACATTTTTCTCACTTTTTGATTTGATTAGACGTTGAGGATAAACCGGTATTAAAAGCTCTTGTGTCCTTGGACGACCACGGTATCTTACCAACACTATACTACGTCCACGATGGGTGCACTTGCCCATATGTGTGTTTAGTGTTAGTAAATATCGTGTTTTATAAATTTAAAACTTGGCTAAAGGTTTAAAAAGGGCTTAATTATACATCTAAATTATATATACACCGACACACATCAGTTACATTTGATTGACTGAGCGAGTTCTTCTCCTCATGTCTAATCCTTTCATCTTGTGCAATCAACCTTGGAGCATCAGGCTGAGGGGGAGTTTAGTTTTTGTCACACCCCGGCCGCGTAAAACAACAAACCGCGGCGGAAACGCCGGGGAGGTGAGTGGCGACAGAATTATTGTTTCAACAACCATGGCAATTAAAGTTATGTATTATTAAAATTTAAAGTTACATTGTCTTTGGGTTCAACTTAAACTACATAATAACTGTCTTTTAAGTCACTAAAGCCCAAGTCCGCCTAAGTGAAGCACAAGCATCATCATGCATTAGCACCTGAAACACATGTAAAAATAGGTACGTCAGCATAAAAATGCCTGTGAGATACATAGGTTTTGTTTATGCAAATTCATGACTTGTATTTGAAAGAAGTGTTTGATAAAATGTAGTCACGAATCTTGTAAAATGTTTTCCTTTGTAAAACCATGTGAAAATCAATGAAAATCAAATGATGATGAAATGATAATGCATGGTTAAATGAATAACCAAGTAAAAATGAGTTTGTATAAAAAAAGTGTGATTTGTAAAACAATGTCATGTTTTTGTATAAAATGTTTCATGTCTTGTCCAAGTGGTTTATATAACGCTACGATGTATAATACGATAAAAGCACTTATATATAGGAAGTACCAGCGGCGTATCCACCATGCTTTTATCATATAACACATAGCCTCGTTACATAAGTCACTTATCAATAACCAACCAAAATGTCTTGTTCATGTCAAAATGTGTATGTGTAAACCGTGTACAATGTCATGTGTATCATGTATAACCAATGAAATGCATAGCAAGTAGGAAATCATCTACTTAACTATGTAATGATGTCTAATGTGAAAACAAATGTCATCTATGGTGAATAACTAGAAGTTACTCAACCCCATAGAAAATGTACAAAACATGTTTTTGAATAAACCTAAGTTTAAATCAAATGTTATGCTTTGCAGAAAAACAATGCTTTATGATTACAAACATTTATGCAGTAATGTTAATCGCATACATTCAAGCCTTGAGACTGTGGCGACAAACCCTTAAACGAATTAAAGGTTTATCTAAAGTTATGTAGTCGGATTCTGTCATCCCCAACTTCCAAACAAACCTATGAAGTCGGAAACGGGAGTTGTCAATTCCTATGGTACCATTACATAAGTCCGAGCGGCGTGATCAATGTTAATGAATGTATTATTGTCCCGATTGAACACACCAAATGTCATAACCAATGTAGCATGTGAAAACCATGTACTAGGAATGCTAAGTAAACATGCCTAGTAGAAATGTTTATGTAAAACAATGTGCTAGCATGTTAAGTAAACATACATAGCAGAAATGTCCTGTAAAACAATGTGTTCCATATGCTAAGTAAACATATGCAACAAATGCGTAAGAAATCAATGTGCTAGCATGCTTGACATACATAGCAAAACACAATTGAAAGCATGTACTATAAGTGTACTAGGTGAAACTAGCATGTTTATGTCATAAAAGCATGAAATACACGAAAGTAACATGTATGTACATGTGTATCACCCCAAAGTATTTGAAAACGGTAAAAGAGGGGAACTATGTACTCACTTGGGATTGCTAATTAGTCTTGAGAATAAGACCAATTTAAGCTCCAAGTATCACGGAATCAATCGGCACCTAGTATAGGTAACTATGTTAATAAATCGGCTCCTAAATCGGGAGATAGGATAGAATGAGGTTCTATAAATCAAATGAGTAATTGAACTCATATGGTATGATTTAATAGGCCCTACATTCTGATTAGAAAGCCTACCTAAGTGCTTTTGACCCGTTTCGACACATTATGGTAACATAAGCTACTATAAGGTGTCGTTAGCGTAAAACTATGTTCGGATGGTTAACTATGTGCTATGTCAAGTCTTACATGCCCAATAATCCCTAAACATGTTACTAAATCATATTACATGTCAAAAATATGTTCACATAATCAAAATACGGATTTTAGCTTCAAAAGGGCATTTTGGTCATTTCCTATGGGCATACAAGCTAACTAGCAAATGACTAACCAATCCTATGTGATCATAAGGTTATAACCTCAGTGGTTATTCCCTATGCAACTATGATCACTAACTAAGCTTGGTCGGATCCTAAAGATCGACCAAACGGGTCGGGTTTGGAAGTATAAGCGGTTGTTTAGACCGCTTACCTTACGACCCTAAACAAGCACAAACTAATAGTGTCGTGTTAGACATGTCAAAACATGTCTAACCTACTGATTTGGTATCAAAACAAGGTGTTTTGATACCCTAAAGTAGTTCCGAGGCAAAATGCGTGCTAAAACGCATTTTGACCGAAACTTTGACTCGACACTACAACTAGCTAACGTGGTAATCAGCGGCTATAATCACGAAGGATTATAACTATCGTGATTACAATCACGTTTCAAAGTTCAATTGAACTTTGACTTGACCAATTGATGGTCAAAACCGAAAGTCAAACTGTTGGCCAAACGTTTGACTTTCTGCACAACATAAGGAAAAAGCCATAAAAAGAATGAAAGAATGCTCACTAAGGGTCCTTGCTATCTTTTCTACAAGAAGACAAAGTCCCAAATCAGCTTAGGAGAGCTCCAAAGCAGATGTGAAGAGGAGAGAAATGAGAATGAGCAAAGAATGAAGTGAATGGATGGGCTATTTATAGTTGTGGTGATGCTCTAGGATCATTACAAGTGGTTTTCTTGGTAATTAAGCATTAAATCACAACCATACATGTGTTTAGGGACAGCTAGCATGCCTTGGAGAAGTGTTAACTTGGTCACCACACAAAGAATTTACCAAAACAGCCCCTGAATTTGCAAACAGCAGCCAAAAACACACTTTCTGGTTACTGGCACCCCGATGCGGCCCGCCTGGGATATGGGAGGGGGCTCACGCGGGCCGCCTGACCTTCCCAGATCAGCCAAAGTTTCAAAAATGGAAGCTTTAGTCCCTGCATGCATTCGAGTCCATTTCAGGCCTTTTTGACCCCCGTTAAGCCATTTTCAAGGCTCCACAAGGTCAATAAAGTTTAGAGGACTCAAAATATGCTTGGAAGACTCACGGATGTCGGTTCGTTTAGTCGTACGGTTGCGTTGTTCGGCTAATTACGACGGAAATCGCAACGAGCGTGAAAACGATCCAAATTGCGAAACGAATGGAATTTTTGCATGCCGATCACTAAAATAAAAATATTTTAGTGTGTACAAAAATTTTGGATGACCAGATGTGTCCAGAACGTAAGATATGCGCGAAAATGCAAACTTACGTCGTTTTTGACACTTTTAGTCCCTGTAAGATCATGTAAGCATGTTTTCGCACACCGAACCTATCAAAGCTTATTTCTAAGCCATGTTTAGGTTATATATGGTATGTTTAACTTATGATCAAGTTCCGGACTGTACGTTGCCCTACGAAAAGGCATACTTTTGCAAGTTGACGCAAATAGTCCCTGAGAGCGAATAAACTTGTTTTTGCCATACCAAAGCCTTTAAAACTTATTTCTAAGTTATGTAAAGGTCATTTAAGGTATGTTAAGTCTATGATGATGTTCCGGAGTGTTTGTCGCGTTTTACTGATCGTGTTAACGCATCAGTTCGCGTGTAACTTTCCAGAAAGCGATATGGAGTTCAAAATCGATCAAAAATCAACATGGGCACAAAACCAAACATAAATGACAAACATTGGAATCAAAACACACTATTTTATTAATATTGTATTGTTCAGAGTCTGTAAAATGATATCACAAGCACAGATGCCACAGTTTTGTAAGCATGCTTTTAATCATTTGCTTTGTAATTCAATCATTCGACTCAATGTGAAGCATTTGTTTATCAAACTATTTTCCTCTTTGATTGTGTTTACAAAGCTTGCATTCATTTCCGCTGCACTTTACATTATTTCATATTCCCTTAATGTACAAATTATACAAACAAACACAATCATGACAGCCTCCGATCCTAACAATTGGTATCAGAGCTTGGACAGTCAAATTCGATCTAACAATCAATTTGACAGAACAGTTCAGCTCAAAATTCATTGATACTAAGGTTGATTGTATTTAGTTGAAAAACAGAGCAACGAGAAATCATGCTCAAAATGACTATTCTAATAGCTCTATAAAACAACCAAGATGTCACAAGATTCACAAATTTCAAACAATAAGTGATGTCATGCATAAATCACCCATAGTTTTCAGATCTGAAAACATGTCTGGTAACTATGGTATGATTATCTTCATTCAAAATTGATCTCAACTGTTGTTATGAAATTTGTGATGATTTCATCATATTTTATACTAAAGTATGAACCTCAGATTAACGAAACCTATGTTCATATAAACATTAGTGTTTTGCTAACATAGAAAGAGGGAAATAAAACTTTAGTCATGAAATCTTATGTGTTAAAAAGCAGGTTGAGAATCCTTAAAAGGACCAAATCAACCCGGTCAAAACACATTAAGAAAATCAGGGGTCAAAACATTTCAAATCATACGTAATGTGAGAATTGGTAATAAAACATGTACAAATGTGGCCAGATCTCTCAAAACATTACTCCAAAATGATTCTGGATTAAGTTTTTCCTCAATAAAATCTCCCAGTAAGTATTTTTGTACTTATGAATGGGAAGGGTAAAAAGGGAAGAAGAAAATGAACAAAACTCAAAAGTATGTTTATCTCAAAACTTTTGAAGTCAAAAGAAAAGAGTATAAACATAAAACACTTATGAGTCCAAAGTTGGGTAAACAATGGTCATCATGCAACTGTGTGCATTCATTAATTCAGGAAAAGTTCATGTAACAATGGTATCTCCAGTGATTGACCTTAAAAGAAGAATTTGCAATCAATTGACAAGAAAATGATCCTAAACAGTGGTCATAATAACTTGAGAATGATGTGATCATGAGCCTTTTTGGGAAGTTATCAGGTCCTTTTGATGTACTTTCAAAATAGCCTTCAATTTTAGAAATGTGTTCTTCTCCAATAAAACTGGATATATTATTCATTCTTTTGAATAATATATTTTGTACTTTTACTCATTTGTGATAGTAAAAGTTTTCTCACCGGTCAGGATGTAATTTCCTTACTTTTGTGTGAAGTTATTATCCCTAAAAATAGATCAAAAGGAAATGGTACATATGTCAAGGTCATATCAAACTCAAGTTTGTTTATCACAGATCAAAAATTGATTGCAAATGGATTTTTAAACTACTAAGATACTCATGTTCTAATTCAAATAATTAGAAATAAAATGAGTAGCCTTAGTAAAGAAGCTTTCATCATCTGGGATGCTGAACCACAGTCAGGAATAATGAACATGTGGCAAAACCTTGAACAAAAATTTCTGGGATAACTGCTGACAATTTAAACTTGATAATCTGCATCTAAAATGTATTTTGTTAAGCATAGCATTTCTGCAGCTCAACAGATGTTGGACATGATATTGTGTTTACACAAGACAAAATCAATTCCCTTATCTGAACAAGCAGATGCTAAAATTATTTGTCAAAAGTTCAACCACTACTGCACTAACAGTTGCTGATGTAATAGTCTTTCAAAAACTCACCATTTTTCCATCCACTGTTGTAATCAAACATATGGTTTTTAAACACTGTCCACTGCAGAATGTGTCAACCTCTGCTCTCTCATCTTCATGATATGCACTGTTGTTCAAAATCAGTGTTTTATCCACTGATATGCTATCCAATGATGTAGTAAGAAGCATCCACTGATAGTAAAAATCACCCATTGTTCCATTTATTACCGTTGTAACTACTGATGTTTGACTCATCAGTGGCTCTCAAAACAACTATCCTCCATTATTTAATCTTTCATCAGGGGTTGACACGTGGTCAGTTTTTAGCCATCAGATTGTTGTAACCGCTACCACCTCAGCACTCACTTTTTCCCTAAATAAAACCCTGGGTAAACCCAATCAGGGGCTCACACTGTCAAATTGAATTCCAAAAATTCCTTTCTCAAAGCAATTTCCCACTGTTCATTCCAAAATTTTTCCTCGATCTTCTTCATCCAAAATGACGAAATCAAAATCGAAATCAAAATCATCTTCTTCATCTGCTTCCAAAGACGCCACTCAAATGGCCGCTGAACCCATCGGAATACCATACAAATCCCCTCACAAAACCCACTACCACCAACACTTTCTACTCCATCATCGACACCTTATCTGCATCAAAGTACAAAACTTTGTTAACAGTAGATGCTTCCATTTACCAACAAACCCAGAGAGAGTTCTGGAAAAATGCTACCCTTGAAAAACAAGGAGACATTGTCACAGCCATCAACTCCTCCATACAGGGTAAAACAATTCAAATTTCTCCACAATCCATTTCAGAAGTCTTTAAACTCGATGATCAGATAGGTAAAACTTCTTTTTCCAAAACCGAGTTGAAAATTGATTTCTTGAATAGGGGGTATACAGAACAACCAAAAAGAGATACCTTACAAAAAGGTTATTTCCCTTTTGCACCTAGGTTCTTATTCCACACTCTTTTGATGTGTGTTTCTAATAAAACAACTGCTTTCAACGAAATACCATCAAAGATCCAATGCCTGGGATATGCTATTTTAAATAATGAAAATTTTAATTATTCCCAGGAGATCTTTGATGACTTGGTGAAAAATGTTGATAGCAAAGCATTTGTCACACCCCGGCCGCGTATAACATGCAACCGCGGCGGAAACGCCGGGGAGTGTTGTGGACAGAATTAATTGTTATACAACCATGGAAATTAAAGTTACATTTTATTTATTGACAAGAGTGTTCCATTGTTTCAAAACAGGAAAATACAAAGTTTATAACATGATTAAACTAGTCTAGCTTCGTTTTTAGTCTCTAAGGCACAGGTCCGCCCTAGTGTCATGATCATCATCCTATGGAACAGCTCCTGAAAACACATGTGAAAGTAGGTACATCAGCATAAAAATGCCTGTGAGATACATAGTTTTTGTGAAAATGGGATTCATGACTTGTGTTTAAAGAATGTTTAATAACAGTCATTCATGAACCTTGTAATTTGCCTTGCTTTATAAACCATTTGAAAAACGATAACATCAAAGGATATGTATAAATAAGTGCAAGGTTAAATGAATAACCAAGTAAAATGAGTTGAATAAGATAAGTTGTTTGTGAAAATAATGTCTTGTGAAGAATATGTTACTTATGTAAAATGTAATGTGTCTATACTGAAATGACTTAGATAACGCCACGATATGTAATATTATACAAACATTTATATATAGGAAGTACCAGCGGCGTATCCACCATGTTTGTATCATATTACACACGCCACGTTACTTAAATCATTTACCCAAACCAATCCACCATGTAAATTGTTCATGTGTAAACCAAATGTCAAGTGTTATTGTGTAAACCATGTCAAATGTTTATGTTCAAATGTAAACCACCAAATGTGTATTTCAATGTCAACGTGTTTATGTTCAATGTAAATCATGTAATGTGCATCCCAAAATGTATCATGTATGGTAAGCGAAATGTATCAACTTAAACCATTTGTAAAATGCACAAAACAAGTCGTTGAAGTAACACGTGGTTTAAATCAACGTTATGTTCTGTGGAAAAATGCATGCTCTATTGATATTAACATTTATGCGGTATTGTAAACTATGCATACATCCAAGCCTTGAGACTGCGGCGATAAACCCTTAAACAAATTAAAGGTTTATCTAAGTTATGTATATCGAATTCGGTCACTCCTTCCAGTCCTATCAAACCCAGGACTTCAGGAATGGGAGTTGTCAATTCCTATGGTACCACTACCTACTAACGAACGGCGTAGCTAATGTTAATGAATGTATTGTCCCATGTTTAAAAAAACCAAATGTCATAACAAAATGAAGGCATGTGATGTAATCAATTGTACTAAGTATGCTAAGTAAACATACGAAGCAGAAATGTCCATGTAAATCAATGTGTCCATATGCTGAGTAAACATATGCAACAGAAATGTTTATGTAAATCAATGTGTCCATATGCTGCGTAAACATATGCAACAGAAATGTTCATGTAAATCGATGTGCCCATATGCTGAGTAAACATATGCAGCAAAAATGTTATGTAAATCAATGTACTAAGTACGCACACAATGGGCATACATAGCATAAAATGTAATAAAATCATGTACTATAATGTACTAATGAGCATAGCAGATATACGATGTGAAAACATGGAAAGCATGAGAGTAACAGATAGGCACATGTGTTTCACCCCAAAACAGTTTAGAAAACAGTAAAAGATGGGGTTCTATGTACTCACCTGAGATTGCTTTGAGTTCCTTGTATAATAACCAGATAATGCTAAAGATCACGGAATACCAACGGCACCTAATAGGTAGCTTATGTTAATATACCGGACCAAATCGGAAGGATCGGACAGTACGCGGGTTCGAAAACCAAACGAGTATGGAGACTCGTGTAATATGGTTTAACAAAGCCTACATACTAAAATGAAACTTAACCTAAGTGCTTACGGTCCATCACGACCCGTTGAGGTAGCTTATGCCACCCTAACGCGTCATTCGCGTAGAACGCGTATGGAACGCCTAACATTGCGACCACAAGGTATAACCTCGGAAGGTTATAGCTATGGTCACCTAATATGTTTGGTCGGATCCTAAAGATCGACCAAATGGGTCGGGTTCGAAAGTATAAGCGATGGTTTAGATCGCTTACCTTACGACCCTATATAAGCACTATACTAAACGTGACGGGCTAAGCATGTTAGAACATGCTTAACTAAGTTTAGAAAACAGGTTTGGCATCAAAACAAATGGCTTTGATGCTCACGAGTAGTTTGGTTACAAAATACGCAAGAATGCGCATTTTGGCCGAAACTACGACTCGTCACTGAGCCTAGATAACGGGGTAATCAGTAGGTATGGTCACTATGGACCATAACGATCGTGATCACGCTCACGTTATGAAGTTCCATGAACTTTGCATCGACCATAAGCTGGTCAATGCAGAAAGTCAACAAAACGTTGACTTTCGGACTCGAAAAGCGAATAAAAGAACGAAAGAAGACTTACGGAGGGTCCCCGAGTGCTAATCTAGATCAAATAGCTCAGGTATGAAACAATGGTTCCAACTTAGAGCTTTAGATCTGATTCTTGTGGGTTTTTACACAAAAGGGGGGGGTATTTATAGGAAAAGTGGAACCGTTAGGATCGTTTATCGAATATCGTGCCGTGATCTCGAGCGTACACTTGTCAAATTCTTGTGGTAAGTCAGAAATTGCCCCTTGGCTCTTGATTGGGTGAAAGGGCATTGCCTCTTGATCGAACGAAAGGCCAAACTGCATTAAATGCAGAATATTTTCTGTCAGACACCCTCACGCGCCCCGCGTAAGGATTTGGTAAATCCTTACGCGCCCCGCCTAAGGTTCCCAGATCAGAATTTACAATTTTGGTCCCTGCACTTTAGAAACACGTATTTTGGCCCATTTTTGGCACGTTTAAGCCCCGTTAACCTCATTTCAAGGCTCTAAGATGAAGTTAAAGTGTAGGGGACATGAAATATGCTCAAAAATATTCCGGATGTCGGTTCGTTTGGCCGTACGATTGCGATGTTCGCTTAATTACGACGGAATGCGCATAAGCGCGAAAGACGATCTAAATGACGCGACGAATGGATTTTTCTCATGCCCAACACTAAGGCATAATATGAGGATGCTTACATAAATTTTTGGATGTCCGGATGTATTCAGAACGTAAGTTATGCGCGAAAGTGCAAACTTATGCACTTTTTGACACTTTTAGTCCCTGAATGATCCAAAAGTTTGTTTTAGCATACCAAACCTCTCAAAGCCTATTTCTAAGCTATGTAAAGGATATTTATGGTATGTTTAACTTATGGACATGTTCCGGAATTTTTCGTTACAGTTCAAATTGGCATACTTTCGCAGTTTGTCAAGTTTAGTCCCTGTAAGCGAATTAACTTGTTTTTGCTATACCAAAGCCTTCAAAACTTATTTCTAAGTTATGTAAAGGTTATTTAAGGTATGTTGAGTATATGTTGATGTTCCGGAGTATTTGTCGCATTAAACTAAGTACGTTTACGCACCAGTTTGCGTAAAATTCTCTAGAAAGCGATGTAGAGTTTGAATTTGAACAAAAGTCAAAACATGAAAAATGAAAAACACAACCAAACAAACATTGGGATCAAATAACATTATTTTATTGATAATTGAACTGTTCACAATGATTACAAGCACAAATGTTACAGTCTCCCCTACTTGTGGAAATTTCGTCCCGTAATTTATTTAGAGGAAACTGATTGAAAAAGATGCGGATATTTTGCCTTCATTTGATCTTCACGTTCCCAAGTAAACTCGGGTCCACGCTTAGATTCCCAACGAACCTTGACCAAAGGAATGCGCTTGCGTTTAAGCCACTTAACTTCACGTTCCATGATTTCTACCGGTTTCTCAACAAATTTCAGTGTTTTATCAACACGAATTTCATCAAGCGGTATGTGGAGGTTTTCATCAGCTAAACACCTCTTGAGATTGGACACGTGAAAGGTTGGATGAACATTTCCAAGTTCAGGAGGTAACTCAAGTCTGTAGGCTACCTTACCGATTCTTTCGACGATCTTGAATGGTCCAACATATCTAGGTGCAAGTTTTCCTTTCTTTCCAAATCTGATCACACCTTTCCAAGGTGAGACCTTAAGTAATACACGATCACCGACTTGAAAATCCAAGGGTTTGCGTTTTAGGTCCGCGTAATTCTTCTGACGGCTTCTAGCTGTCTGAAGGTTATCACGTACTTTCTTTACCTTTTCTGTTGTCTCTAGAATGATGGCAGGTCCAGTAAGCTGAGCCTCACCGATCTCATTCCAGCAGACTGGTGAACGACATTTTCGACCATAGAGAGCCTCGAAAGGAGCCATGTTGATGCTGGAGTGATAACTGTTGTTGTAGGAGAATTCAATCAACGGAAGATGTGAATCCCAACTACCACCAAAGTCGATCACACAAGCTCTAAGCATATCCTCCAGTGTCTGGATTGTTCTTTCAGATTGACCATCCGTTTGCTGATGATAAGCTGTGCTCAGATTAAGTTGGGACCCCATAGCAGATTGCATGGTTCTCCAAAAGTGAGAAGTGAAACGAGCATCTCTGTCAGAAATGATGCTCAAAGGAACACCATGTCTAGCTACAATTTCATCCACGTAGATTTGAGCAAGTTTTTCAGCCGAAAAATCCTCACGGATTGGCAAGAAATGCGCTGATTTGGTAAGACGATCAACGATTACCCAGATGGCATCGTGACCTTTCTTTGTGCGCGGGAGTTTGGTAATGAGATCCATAGTAATGTTTTCCCATTTCCAAACTGGGATCTCTGGTTGCTCCAATAATTCGGAAGGACGCTGATGTTCAGCCTTAACCTTAAGACAAGTAAGGCATTTGGATACGTATAAGGCAATGTCTTTCTTCATACCAGGCCACCAATACTGAATACGAAGATCCTTATACATCTTATCTGAGCCAGGATGAATAGAATAACGAGACTTATGGGCTTCATCCATAAGCAAGGTACGAAGATTATCTTGGCTTGGGACCCACAAACGGTCCATGAAGTAATATGATCCATTGTCCTTCAGCTCTAGAGCAGGAGTTATGTGATAAGGAAATTCCTTATCCATTAAACCTTGTGAAACACAAGCTTGTTGAGCCTGAGGAATACGGGCTTGGATATCGGTTTGAATAACAGATTGGACACGTACACAATGAAGCTTAGTACGTTCCTTGCAACTCAATGCATCGGCTACGACATTCGCCTTACCAGGATGGTAGCGAATCTCGCAGTCGTAGTCGTTTAGAAGTTCAACCCAACGTCGTTGTCTCATGTTGAGCTCTTTTTGATTGAAGATATGCTGAAGACTTTTGTGGTCTGTGAAAACCACACATTTTGTGCCGTACAAATAGTGTCTCCAGATTTTGAGAGCGAAGACCACTGCACCCAACTCAAGATCATGAGTGGTGTAGTTCCTCTCATGTATCTTCAACTGTCTTGATGCGTATGCTATGACCTTGTTTCTTTGCATCAGGACGCAGCCAAGACCTAATTTAGATGCGTCGCAATAAACGACGAAATCATCGTTGCCCTCAGGCAATGTTAGGATAGGCGCGTCGCAAAGCTTTTGCTTCATAGTCTGAAACGCTTCCTCTTGTTTGACTCCCCAATCAAATGGCTTGTTCTTCTGAGTTAGAGCAGTTAGAGGAACTACAATCTTTGAGAAATTTTCTATGAAGCGGCGGTAATAACCCGCTAGACCAAGAAAAGAACGAACTTCAGTAGGAGTAGTAGGTGTATCCCAATCCCTAATCGCACTGATCTTGGAGGGATCTACATGAATACCTTGTTCGTTGACAATATGTCCTAAGAACTGAACCTCTTTAAGCCAGAATTCACACTTGGAGAATTTGGCGAAAAGTTGTTCTTTCTTTAGGAGTTCCAAAGTAAGACGGAGATGTTGCTCATGATCAGCTCGCGTCTTAGAATATATCAAAATGTCGTCAATGAAAACAATGATGAACTTATCTAAATAAGGCTTGCAGACCCTATTCATTAAGTCCATGAAAACAGCAGGAGCATTAGTCAAACCGAATGGCATGACTGTGAACTCGTAATGTCCATAACGAGTACGGAACGCTGTCTTTGGAATATCTTCTTCGTGCACACAGAGCTGATGATATCCAGATCGTAGATCAATCTTTGAAAAGTATGAAGCACCTTGCAATTGATCAAAGAGATCATCAATGCGAGGTAGGGGATATCGATTCTTGATGGTAAGCTTGTTAAGCTCACGATAATCGATACACATCCTAAAAGATCCATCCTTCTTCTTTACAAAGAGAACGGGAGCACCCCAAGGTGAAAAGCTAGGACGGATGAAACCTTTGTCGGAGAGCTCCTGAAGCTGCTTAGATAACTCTTGCATCTCAGACGGTGCAAGACGATATGGAGCTCTGGCAATGGGATTTGCACCAGGTACGAGGTCAATACGGAACTCGACTTGGCGTGCTGGAGGTAGACCAGGTAAGTCTTCAGGGAATACTTCGGAATAATCCCGAACGACAGGAATATCTGAAATAGACTTACCCTTGCCCTTATCTGCTGTAACATGTGCTAAAAAGGCTACATAGTGCTTTCGCAGATACTTCCGTGCTTTAAAACAGGACATGAGTTTGAGACCACCGGCAGGTTTCTCACCATGGACCTGTAGGATCTCACCGGTCGATAGCGGTACACGAACAATCTTCTCAGAACAAACTATCTCTGCGCGATGCTTGGATAACCAATCCATTCCCACAATAACGTCGAAGCTTCCAAGTTGCATTGGCGTGAGGTCAATAGGAAAAATATGGTCGTTAAGGTTCAACTGGCAGTTGCGTAGAACGGAATTAAGAACAATGGGTTCACCACTGGCAACCTCTACTGTCAAAGGTTTACCTAGTTTCGTTCTAGACACGCGAAGCATTGTCTCAAAAGACAATGACACAAAGCTCTTGTCGGCACCCGAATCAAAAAGAACAGATGCTGGCTGATTATTAATAAAGAACGTACCGTTCACCACCTCGTTGTCTGCTTGTGCTTCTTGTGCATTCATGTTGAAGACTCGACCTCGAGCCGGTGCCGGATTCTGGTTTGCATTCTGGTTCTGGTTGACTAGTCTTGGACACTGATTTCTGTAGTGGGTCAGATCCCCACAGTTATAACAAGCACCTGGTGGGTAGTTTGGTCGTGCAACCTGACCCTGTTGTTGAGCAACTTGTGGAGCAGGGTTCTGTACTGCGCGGTTCTGAGCAAACCGACAAACATTGGCAAGGTGACCTGACTTCCCACAGTTAGTACAGAAACGGCACTGATATTGCGGCTGATGGTGACTGTTGCATTGATTGCACAAAGGTGCACTTCCTGAGTAGGGTTTCTTTGCTGGATGCTGGTTGGGAGCTGCCTGGTTAGCTTGGGCAGTCACAGCAAAATTTTGGGAAGCCTTACGCTTCCTTGACCCCCTTGAAGAACCAGAATCCTTTCCCTTCTTATTCTGACCCTTCTTGTTATCTTCCTTGTCAGCCGACTGTTTCTTGCCCTTGTCGCCCTTCCTGTGTAACTTGTTCTTTCGAATCTGCGACTCAGTCAGCGTCGCTGATAACTCGATCGCCTGACGTAGTGTGGTAGGGTTGCTACCAGTAAGAATGTCTTGTACTGAGTCAGGCAGGCCGTCGATGTACCTTTCGATAGCCTTATCGAGTGGGGCAACCATAGTCGGGCAAAGCAGACTTAACTCCTCAAACCTGTCAGTATAAGCCCTGTGCTCACCACTATCCTGTTTCAAATCATCAAACTCTTTCTCTAACGCTCGTTGCTCATGACGGGGACAAAACTCCCTCATCATAAGAGCTCTCAGTTCAGCCCACGTCTGTGCTAGAGCAACTTCCGCACCACGGTCTCTCATTACCCCGTTCCACCACGTAAGAGCCCTCTTCTGAAACACACTCGAAGAAAACTCGACCTTGCGATTGTCAGGACACTGAACATGACGGAAAGTGTTCTCGATGCTCTCGAACCACTGAAGAAGCCCAGTTGCTCCCTCAGAACCACTAAACTTGAGTGGCTTAGCCGAGTTAAAATCTTTGTATTTGCATGTACCATTGTTGTTGTTGTTGGCCTGGTTCCATTGAGTAAAGAGATTCGGGAATTGAGCAGCCATCTGCTGCGCAATGATCTCTGCCAGTTCAGCAGTCGCTATTTGGTGTTCACGTCGAGGAGGCATTCTGGAAGAGGAAAACATGAAAGGAAACGAGTGAGATGATTGGGTGTAGAGAATGAGATGAAACAGAATCAATAAAAGCAAAGATGGTGGTTATGCATCGCAATGCAAACAAGCGATGTGAAATGTCTAGTCAAAGTAAATGGGTCAGAATTAGTGTATCGCGAAGACATGCTCGCCTATAAGTGAACACTCACCCCAAGAGTTCCCAGGTAAGAGTGACTGGTCCGATTATGTGGATTTGTACGAACACTCTAGCCTTAGACAGAAAACTCAGGGTACAGGCATTCACCCTTCCAGTTCGCACATGTTCACACTATTAACCCAAAACTTTGACAGGATTTTTGAAAATCCAAAGGGGTTCAAAACCTTATAACAGAGGGTTCAAAACCTAGTAATCAATCATCCTAGAACAGATGATTAATTTTCAAAGCGGATTCGGAACCGAAGTTCCCGTTGTGGTTATCACCTAAGGATAGGTGATGTGCATGTTATAAACTCTAAACACAAGATAACTTGTGTTAGGGTCCTAAAGTTATAGTCTAGGTCAAAGCATTACTAATAACCTAGTTCCCTATAACCATTGGCTCTGATACCAACTCTTCTGTCACACCCCGGCCGCGTATAACATGCAACCGCGGCGGAAACGCCGGGGAGTGTTGTGGACAGAATTAATTGTTATACAACCATGGAAATTAAAGTTACATTTTATTTATTGACAAGAGTGTTCCATTGTTTCAAAACAGGAAAATACAAAGTTTATAACATGATTAAACTAGTCTAGCTTCGTTTTTAGTCTCTAAGGTATTGGTCCGCCCTAGTGTCATGATCATCATCCTATGGAACAGCTCCTGAAAACACATGAGAAAGTAGGTACATCAGCATAAAAATGCCTGTGAGATACATAGTTTTTTGTGAAAATGGGATTCATAACTTGTGTTTAAAGAATGTTTAATAACAGTCAGTCATGAACCTTGTAATTTGTCTTGCTTTATAAACCATTTGAAAAACGATAACATCAAAGGATATGTATAAATAAGTGCAAGGTTAAATGAATAACCAAGTAAAATGAGTTGAATAAGATAAGTTGTTTGTGAAAATAATGTCTTGTGAAGAATATGTTACTTATGTAAAATGTAATGTGTCTATACTGAAATGACTTAGATAACGCCACGATATGTAATATTATACAAACATTTATATATAGGAAGTACCAGCGGCGTATCCACCATGTTTGTATCATATTACACACGCCACGTTACTTAAATCATTTACCCAAACCAATCCACCATGTAAATTGTTCATGTGTAAACCAAATGTCAAGTGTTATTGTGTAAACCATGTCAAATGTTTATGTTCAAATGTAAACCACCAAATGTGTATGTCAATGTCAACGTGTTTATGTTCAATGTAAATCATGTAATGTGCATCCCAAAATGTATCATGTATGGTAAGCGAAATGTATCAACTTAAACCATTTGTAAAATGCACAAAACAAGTCGTTGAAGTAACACGTTGTTTAAATCAACGTTATGTTCTGTGGAAAAATGCATGCTCTATTGATATTAACATTTATGCGGTATTGTAAACTATGCATACATCCAAGCCTTGAGACTGCGGTGATAAACCCTTAAACAAATTAAAGGTTTATCTAAGTTATGTATATCGAATTCGGTCACTCCTTCCAGTCCTATCAAACCCAGGACTTCAGGAATGGGAGTTGTCAATTCCTATGGTACCACTACCTACTAACGAACGGCGTAGCTAATGTTAATGAATGTATTGTCCCATGTTTAAACAAACCAAATGTCATAATAAAATGAAGGCATGTGATGTAATCAATTGTACTAAGTATGCTAAGTAAACATACGAAGCAGAAATGTCCATGTAAATCAATGTGTCCATATGCTGAGTAAACATATGCAACAGAAATGTTTATGTAAATCAATGTGTCCATATGCTGCGTAAACATATGCAACAGAAATGTTCATGTAAATCGATGTGCCCATATGCTGAGTAAACATATGCAGCAAAAATGTTATGTAAATCAATGTACTAAGTACGCACACAATGGGCATACATAGCATAAAATGTAATAAAATCATGTACTATAATGTACTAATGAGCATAGCAGATATACGATGTGAAAACATGGAAAGCATGAGAGTAACAGATAGGCACATGTGTTTCACCCCAAAACAGTTTAGAAAACAGTAAAAGATGGGGTTCTATGTACTCACCTGAGATTGCTTTGAGTTCCTTGTATAATAACCAGATAATGCTAAAGATCACGGAATACCAACGGCACCTAATAGGTAGCTTATGTTAATATACCGGACCAAATCGGAAGGATCGGACAGTACGCGGGTTCGAAAACCAAACAAGTATGGAGACTCGTGTAATATGGTTTAACAAAGCCTACATACTAAAATGAAACTTAACCTAAGTGCTTACGGTCCATCACGACCCGTTGAGGTAGCTTATGCCACCCTAACGCGTCATTCGCGTAGAACGCGTATGGAACGCCTAACATTGCGACCACAAGGTATAACCTCGGAAGGTTATAGCTATGGTCACCTAATATGTTTGGTCGGATCCTAAAGATCGACCAAATGGGTCGGGTTCGAAAGTATAAGCGATGGTTTAGATCGCTTACCTTACGACCCTATATAAGCACTATACTAAACGTGACGAGCTAAGCATGCTAGAACATGCTTAACTAAGTTTAGAAAACAGGTTTGGCATCAAAACAAATGGCTTTGATGCTCACGAGTAGTTTGGTTACAAAATACGCAAGAATGCGCATTTTGGCCGAAACTACGACTCGTCACTGAGCCTAGATAACGGGGTAATCAGTAGGTATGGTCACTATGGACCATAACCATCGTGATCACGCTCACGTTATGAAGTTCCATGAACTTCGCATCGACCATAAGCTGGTCAATGCAGAAAGTCAACAAAACGTTGACTTTCGGACTCGAAAAGCGAATAAAAGAACGAAAGAAGACTTACGGAGGGTCCCCGAGTGCTAATCTAGATCAAATAGCTCAGGTATGAAACAATGGTTCCAACTTAGAGCTTTAGATCTGATTCTTGTGGGTTTTTACACAAAAGGGGGGGGGGTATTTATAGGAAAAGTGGAACCGTTAGGATCGTTTATCGAATATCGTGCCGTGATCTCGAGCGTACACTTGTCAAATTCTTGTGGTAAGTCAGAAATTGCCCCTTGGCTCTTGATTGGGTGAAAGGGCATTGCCTCTTGATCGAACGAAAGGCCAAACTGCATTAAATGCAGAATATTTTCTGTCAGACACCCTCACGCGCCCCGCGTAAGGATTTGGTAAATCCTTACGCGCCCCGCCTAAGGTTCCCAGATCAGAATTTACAATTTTGGTCCCTGCACTTTAGAAACACGTATTTTGGCCCATTTTTGGCACGTTTAAGCCCCGTTAACCTCATTTCAAGGCTCTAAGATGAAGTTAAAGTGTAGGGGACATGAAATATGCTCAAAAATATTCCGGATGTCGGTTCGTTTGGCCGTACGATTGCGATGTTCGCTTAATTACGACGGAATGCGCATAAGCGCGAAAGACGATCTAAATGACGCGACGAATGGATTTTTCTCATGCCCAACACTAAGGCATAATATGAGGATGCTTACATAAATTTTTGGATGTCCGGATGTATTCAGAACGTAAGTTATGCGCGAAAGTGCAAACTTATGCACTTTTTGACACTTTTAGTCCCTGAATGATCCAAAAGTTTGTTTTAGCATACCAAACCTCTCAAAGCCTATTTCTAAGCTATGTAAAGGATATTTATGGTATGTTTAACTTATGGACATGTTCCGGAATTTTTCGTTACAGTTCAAATTGGCATACTTTCGCAGTTTGTCAAGTTTAGTCCCTGTAAGCGAATTAACTTGTTTTTGCTATACCAAAGCCTTCAAAACTTATTTCTAAGTTATGTAAAGGTTATTTAAGGTATGTTGAGTATATGTTGATGTTCCGGAGTATTTGTCGCATTAAACTAAGTACGTTTACGCACCAGTTTGCGTAAAATTCTCTAGAAAGCGATGTAGAGTTTGAATTTGAACAAAAGTCAAAACATGAAAAATGAAAAACACAACCAAACAAACATTGGGATCAAATAACATTATTTTATTGATAATTGAACTGTTCACAATGATTACAAGCACAAATGTTACAGCATTTCTGCTTTTTCCAAGGTTTCTAAGCTACTATTTTAAACAAAAATTTGAAAAAGAAAATGCAGATTTGCTCAAACAAGGTACCTATTTTCAAATAAATGGTTTAACACCTGAGACATTCTCAAGAATGTTGACACCTTCAAAAACAAAAGCAGAGGTGCCTGAGCAGAATTTAGCAGATGACACTGCTCCTCAGGTATCGGCTGCTGAGCCCACTGCTCCAGGTGATCATAGCAGCAAAACAACTGCTCTAAAACCCACACCTGCCACTACCAAAAAGACCAAAAAGAAAACATCCAGAAAGCCCCCCAAACCTAAAACAAAGGCACCTCTGGAAGATGAGATCCCAGAGCCACTGTTAGTGACAACACAAATGTCACCAATAACCACTGCTGCTACTTCCTCACAGCAGATGGAAGAAAGATCTCCACCATTGCCTCAAACTCCTCCTGCATCCTCACAAAAGGATCAGGTTGTAAAAACTGGGACCCCACATTATGAAGCTCTGGACCCACTTGGATCCATCTTCCTCAGTCCTGATCCCAAGGACATGTCTCTTTCAACTCCCTTATCTTCACCCCTCACATTACCACAATCCATGCTACCTTTGTTGCATGCAGTTAATATAGCTCAGACACAAACCAGTTCCTCTCAATCACCTATCACTGAGAGTATACTCCTACAAGTGACTGGGTCTGATGTGTATACCTCTGCTATCCCAGTAACAACTGAGGAGGTTACGCTGCAGGAGTTACAAGTAACTCCTGTCAGTAGTTCAAGTGGAGCAGCCACTACAAATGTTGAACCCACAGGTTTACATTTGGACAGTGGTTACATTCATAAGACTTCCTTGAAGGCAATTTCTTCAATAGCACCACTGAGAACCACAAGTGAGTTTGTGATGCCCACTGGTAACCTCAAAAGGTTGTCAAGTGCTGAAGAAAGAAGTCCCCAGTACCAAGAACAAGGGGCATCAATGAATGACTTTTGGGATTCAGTTCCTAAGTCACACATTGGTACAACCACTGTTGGTGGGGATTCAGATGATCCCATTAACTTACTCAAAATATCAGGAATTGACAGGCAGAGTTGAAAACCTTGAAAACTCAGTTGCTGAAATAAAGGATATGGTGTAACAGCTGTTAAAAGCTCAAAAAGCACAATCCACTGCTGCTCCAGCTCAAGCACCTGCACAACCTGCACCTGCTGTAAATGAGCTATGGAACATGTTCCAACCACTGCTTGAAAAACAAAAACAAATGGCCGACCAACAGCATGCAATACAAGTACAAATGCTGACAAACATGGTTGAGTCAAGGTTTAAAGATACTCAGTCAGACATCAAAGCTATCAAGGCTCACATCCAAAGTACCACTGGAAAAGTCCTTCCCACTGTCCTTTTCATGAATGAACCCTTTCCAGATAATGCCAAAAAGGGGGAGAAGATTAAGTGGAAGAAAAAGGGAATTGAAGATAGTATCTACATTGAACCTGAAAAAGATAGCCAAACCAAAGCTGTTGTATCAACACACACCACATCACCACACACCACCACAACCACTGCTCTACCATCATCATTATCTGTGGTTACATCACCATCACCAAAACCAAATTCACCACCGAAAACAGCCACCCCACCATCTCCTCCTGCCAAAAAGCAGTAGACAACAGATGTTACAACATCTGTTGTAATGACAACAGTGGTTGAAGCACCAGTTGTTTCAACTGCTGTTAGTCAGACACTTTCCACCACTCAAACCACTGCCATTTCAACCCCTGCTCAAAAGCAGAAGACACCTGCTGACACATCAGTAGTTGTAATGACAACAATGGTTGAAACACCTGTTGTTTCAACAGCTGTTAATCAACCATCCACCACTACTCTCAACATTTCTTCATCACAACCAACAAAGCTTTACACCAGAAAAAGAAAAATTACTCAGGCAAATGAGGATAAATATGATCCAAATGCTGCAAAATATCCACTGGAACTGGAAGCTGTTAAAAATGAGATGAGACAATTTTACACTGAAGATGATCCTTCAACAAGAAGATTTCCTTCTCTCATAGGCTTCATAGTCCCAAAAAATGTGGATGAATATCTCAAGCTCAAAGCAAGGCAGGCTAAGATAAGAGCCAAAATTGAATGTGAAGGTCAAAGTGACGAAGCCATTTCTGAAAAATTGGAATTCTTGCTCACAAAAGTCAAGCTGATGGAAGACTATGCACAAGAGCTGAGCAGAGAAAAGGCAGATCAACGAAAAGAGATGAGAAGAAAATATCTTGCATACATCATGAAAGAAAAATTCTATCCTGCTGAAGAAAAACAATTTGAAGAATGGCCAATGGTTGTTTTAAAGCATGAGGCTAACAGAATTGAAAGGATTAAAAATGATCCAAGAAAGAAGAAGACAGCTCCAAATTGGAACTAATACAAAAAGCTCATTGCTGACTTAACATCTGAATACAAAAGAAAGAAACATGAGTTGGTTGATGCTAAGTAGACACTGCTGAAGCCATAGCAAAATGGACAAAGTAGTATACTGATGAAGCTTATGAAAGGCTTAAGAAAAGGAGAACAACTGTTTCAGACACTCCAAAGAAGCCTGACTACCAAAAGCTAGAACAACAGATTGATGCTCTTAAAACACTGGTCACATCAACAGATAATCCGATCCTTGTGGAAAACCAAGATAAAGGAAAACTGCTGACCGGTGAAGAAGAAAAAGAAAAGGAAGCTGAGTACTTCACGGATGCCATCAAGAAAATGGATCTAAAAGAAGACAGATCAGCAAAGCTTCAAGACCTTGCCAAAAAGGTATTAACCAAACCTGCATCACCAAATGACTCAGCAGAAATATCAGACATTGAGCCAGATCAACAAAAGAGACAAGAGCAGATTGAAAAAGAGACTGCAGAAGACATAGCTGCAGCAAATGATGTCATTGAAATGGCCTTCAAACAAATGTCTGATAGCTTACAACTTTTCACAAGACCAACATCACCAAACTCATCTTTGAATAAATCTCTCCCCAAGAAACCCATTGGATTCAAAAGTACTAAAGTGGATGTCTGATCAAAAGACCCACGTATTGACCCTGTTCAGATCCAATGGTGAGGTGAAGTACATATCAAGGAAAGAAGCACAAGGTCTTGGTGTTGAAGATTTGCAGGATCTCCTTGAACTTACAATGTGTAGGGATGAGGATGACTTAAGTTCCAAGGATTTTGAAGCGGAATTTAAAAGACAAGCTAAGGAACTTCTGATGAGAAATAAAAATCCAGAATAATGAAGGGTTTTGGCATTATCTATTCCAGGGGGAGATTGTTGGGATTGAACCCTACCAAAGGAATAGATAATGAAAGCCAAAACCGGATCATTACAGTGGATTCAAAATAAGCAGCTGTTTATATTAAGCTTTCCCCTTGACAGTGGTTATCTAACAGCTGATAGATCTCAAGTACTGCTCAATAGAACAACTGATGACCCAAACACTGATGAAACTCTAAAGACTGCTGAAGACAAACACTGACGCTCTATCTATTGATGTTTCTTAAGTACTGCTGAAGGCACAAGCACTGCCCATTCAAGGACTGATCACCTTTGAAGAAAGCACTGATGCTCAACATCAGTACTCAGGCTACATCAGTGGAAAGTGAAGCAGTAGTTTTCCTAAGTGTTGTATTTTACTGATAATCAGTTGTTAGACATCAGTAGTTTCTATAGAACAGTGTTCACAGGTTGTTAGGTTGTTAGATGTCACTTTCATGGTGACGTCAGCTGAGATGCTTCAGTGGTTTGGTTTACCTATAAATGTAACAGTACCCTGTACTGTTACATTTGATTACTGGGTGATTTCTTCTCCTCATGTCTAATCCTTTCATCTTGTGCAATCAACCTTGGAGCATCAGGCTGAGGGGGAGTTTAGTTTTGTAAGCATGCTTGTAATCATTTGCTTTGTAATTCAATCATTCAACTCAATGTGAAGCATTTGTTTATCAAACTATTTTCCTCTTTGATTGTGTTTACAAAGCTTGCATTCATTTCCGCTGCACTTTACATTATTTCATATTCTCTTAATGTACAAATTATACAAACAAACACAATCATGACAGCCTCCGATCCTAACAACCCGCTTGGTCGATCATTAGGATCCGATCAAACATATTTTGTGACCATTTTTGTGTAGGGAATAACCTTCCAAGGTTATACCTTATGGTCACTTCGTTTAGTTAGTTGTATGATAGGTAGTTTATATGCCTTAGGAAAATGACCAAAATGCCCTTTTTACGCATAATTTCATTTTAAGCATATGTGACCTAAATTTTGACATCTAAACTGATTATACAATGTTATTAAACATGTTAAGGCATATAATACTTGTCATAGGGCTAGTTAGACTGTCCGAACGCCCTTTTGCGCGAACGACACGTTAAAGTAGCGTAAACCACCTTAACGAGTCGTAACGGGTCATAAGCACTTAGGATAGGTTCCAACTTCGAATGTAAGCTTTGTTAAAGCATATCATATGAGTTCCAATACTCATTTGGTTTACAAAACCTTATTCTATCCGATCTTCCGATTTAGGTTCGGTTTATTAACGTAGTTACCTATATTAGGTGTCGTTTGATTTCGTGATCCTTCAAGCATTACTTGATCATTATTCCAAGACTATCAATCAATATCAAGTGAGTACATAGTCCCCTCTACTGTTTTCAACTATTTTGGGGTGATACACATGTGCATACTTGTTACTTTCATGCTTTCATGACGTATACTTGCTATATTCATCTAGTACACATATAGTACATGATTTCCATTACATTTCTGCTATGTATGTTTATTGAGCATGCTACCACATTGATTTACATGACATTTCTGCTTCGTAAGTTTACTTAGCATACTTAGTACATTGTTTTCACATAACATGCTTATAGTTGGTATGACATTTGGTATGTTTAACGGGACTAAAATACATTCATTAACATTGATCACGCCGCTCGGTAGTAAGTAGTGGTACATATAGGAATTGACAACTCCCGTTCCTGGCTTCCTAGGTTTGTTTGGAAGTAAGGGATGACAGAATCTGATATACATAATTGATAAGCCTTTAACTTGTTAAGGGTTTGTCCGACAGTCGCAAGGCTTGAATGTATGCGATAAACATTACTGTATAAATGTTCTTATCAATAAAAGCATTGATTTTTTTTAAAACATAACCTTTGATTCAAACATTTGTTTATTCAAAAGACATTGTTTTGTGCATGACATTTGGTTTTACATGACATATACATGTGGTTTGAGTAAATACTTTGTATTTACCATACAAAACATTGTTGTTACTTGACATTTGCTATACAAGACATGATTTACACTTGACATTTAGACATTAAACATTGTTATACATGAACCTTTGAGATTAGTTAAACAAGACATTTTGGTGGTTATTGGTAAGTGATTTAAATAACGAGGCGTGTGTAATATCATAAAAGCATGGTGGATACGCCGCTGGTACTTCCTATATATAAGTGCTTTTATGATATTACATATCGTAGCGTTATTTAAACCATTTCGACAAAGACATGATACATTTTATACAAAGGACATACTCTCATAAGACATTGTTTTACAAACGACATATTTTATACAAACTCATTTTTACTTGGCTATTCACTTAGCCATACACCTTTCCTTTATATCATTTGATTTTCATATAATTTCATAGACGAAAACCTTTTATAAGGTTCACGACCACTTTTTGTTAAACATTGCTGTAGGATCGTTGTTGAACCCGAATGAGTCGATCAGAAGAGTTTTCTATCCGAGTCAAAGGCGGAAACAATGAAACGGACGCTCAAAGTAATTATAATGTCTCTTGGATTGATTTAACACTTTACAACCTGAGAACAGTTTGGCAGCACTTCGTTACACAATTCTGATTCCGTGCCAAATGAAAATGTGAATGCACTATTTAAATGTACATGATTTCGCTCCTAATGCACCAAACACCTTTTGGGCGAAATCAGAATCTTCTGATTTCGCTCCAAATTCTTCTGATTTCGCTCCAAATGGTCTTGGACCATTATGAGCGAAATCACTCTCTAAATCACTATTTTCTGTTTCTCGATCCTCGTGCACTGGATATTCTATCCTATCCTATTACATGATACAAGACGAAGTCAATAGACGTAATGCACCAACAGACTCCCCCTCGGATATTGACGAAGTCTTCAGTGACTAATCTTTATCAAGACACCTCTTTAGTCATGATCATTTTGCCTTCTCATTCAGATTGTAACATTGTAAGCATCTTTCAGAGTATCTCTTTGAACAGCTTCACTCTTTTGATTTTTATACCAGGATCTCATCACTGGCTCTATCA